>NC_061115.1:144347142-144434258 GCF_002878395.1 Capsicum annuum | reverse complement strand
TAACATAAGATCTAATAAATCATAACATATGGATGGGGTATGGAATACCCAAAACGAAGCTAAAATAAGCTATCTCAACATACTGTAGTTTGAAAAGCCTCTAAACATGACTGTCTGAATAAGGAGTTGATGGGATATGTCCCCAACTAACTCCAACTAATAAACTAATTAATGAGATACTAAAATAATGATCGTTTCCTCAGAAGATGAGGACTCACTTCTAACTCTGACTTCTGAGACTGGAATCTACTGATGCTCTAGAGCTCAGGTCTCTGAACCTATGGTATAAGACACCATAGCACAAATATGTCAGTACTTTGAACATACTGGTATGCATGTGAGTAGGCTGAATGCATGGGGTTCATATGCATGAACAATACTGACTAACTGACTAATATGAGCGTGAGAATACCTGCATACATACATAGTAACTATAACTAAAATCGCGATAACATGAGTTTACAGATAACTAACATGACTAATGAATGAGTTATGATAACTAATATAACTGATAACATGAGTGACTATATCTGACAGTCCTAAATCTGATAAAACTAGCTGAGTTTCATACTGAATCTGAGTTGACTGTATCTGACAGTCCTGAATTCTGTAAAACTATCTAAGTTCTATTACTAAGAATGATTGGTTGTATCTAATAGTCCTTGTTTTGTAATATGAAACTGTGGGAAATAGTTATCTAACTGACATGCCGTATTTGATAGTTCTAGTTTTGTAACATGAAACTATGGGAAATAGTTATCGAACCAACATGCCCCAAATAACGCATTATAGCTGAATTGGGGTCCAATCTATGCCCTGATTAGAAGGGTGTCAATACCGCGCCACTGGTAAGGACAACATGTGAGTGACCCTCAACTGACAAGTTACTCTAATGAAAATGGTGGGAACCCTCGAGTAGCAGGTTAAGCTTCCTCATCTACCCTGAACTAGCAGGTATGAATTCTCAACCTACGCTGGCTACGTAGTTCTGGAACTCAAGGATTGCTTCTAAGAATCACGCCCTCTACTGGCAGGTGAGTTCCCATCCTTGGGTTCACTAAGTGCTAATTTCTACTCCCATCTGAATAGACACTAAAAATGGGTTACTGAACTGAACTGGACTGAGTTAACTGAGGTCCATTGACTGATAGAATATTACTGAGATTACTGAGTTTTCCTAAGTCATGAGACTGACTGAATTCTACTAAACATGGCTTGATTGAGAGTACCTTGAAAACATGACATTGGCTCTAGGCATACATTTAAATTATCAGGTACAAGTACCCCCAGGACTCGACTGAAGGAAACTAACAAAGCCTGACTTGGTTGAACACATGACAAACATTAACAATCCATAATATAATAAATTGGGGATTTTACAAAGTACATGGTTATCATACTATCTAACATGGACGGGAATGATTATAATCATATCATAATCTCATGTGCTAATATCATGGCATTCCAACAATATACATGTTTCACAATGATAGCATGGAAACCATATAAACATAAGAGGATGACAAGCATGTCACATTTAGTTTATGTTTTGGGCTATAAGGCATGATTTCTACTCTTCCAAGAATTTTATCCAACACCTTGCATGCACAATTAAGGCATCGGTGAAATCATCAGATTATACATTATAAGCAACTAAATTCATGGATTTTATCCAGCATGTTAGCATAATATCATAAAAAAAATAGAAAGATTCCAACTTTGAAATCAATTAATGTCAACAACATGATTACAAATAACCCATAGAATAAATACCATGATTTATAGATAAAACAAGGTTCTCGAGCTTTATGGATGGAAGTAATCCAAGAATGAACACTATGCATGCATTGATTCATAAATACACGAAGATTGACGGAGGAACTTCTTAATTTTGAATCTTCTTTGAAAAGCCCTAGGTTGTTCTTGGGAGGTTTTTGAGGGAAGAGAGTATAATTTAGGTTCCCAATAGCTAAATCTCATGTTACAAGGCTTAAATAGGGGAGGGAAATTGACCCTTTTAACCCTGGACGCGTCTTTTAGTTTTAGTGAAAATTTCCTAAATTCGACCCCTAGCGCGACACGGCATTATCGCGCCTGTCACTGAAATTCGACAACTGGGAAATTGAGGGATGGCGCGATGCGGAGCCATCACGTTGTCACTTCCTTTTTGACCTGAAAGTTTGGCGCGATGCAAGGGAAATCGTGCTAAGACTCTGGAAAAGGATAATTGCCATTTTAGCTTGTGGCACTACGCGCCACTGACCAATATGGCATTGTTTTACGATAGGAACTTGAAATAGTCATAACTTCTTACCCGGTTATCGGATTTAAGTGAATCTTATATCGATGGAAAGCTTGTTGAAATTCCCACGTGACAAAAGTGAAAATCTTTAAATTACCATATGTACAAAGGTGGATTCATCTTCCAAAGAAATCTTGTAATATTTTTTTGAGATAATTTCAAGCTAAGAAAGAGTATGGGGTATTACAATACTATATGGACATGTGAATGCAGTTTTATCTTGGTCTTCCAATGTAATGGAATCTAAATATATTCTGAATAAACATCAAGAAAAATACCATCCTCTACCTATAAGATGGTCTAGAATCTGGTCCATGAATGGCATAGGAAAGTTATCCGTTGCATTTAACTATTCGGCATCTGATAATACATACAAACTCTCTATCCTGTGAGTGGTCTCAGAGGAACTAACTCATTCTTCTTATTAAGGACCAAAGTGGTCTCACCATTCATCAACATAAACAAAATAGGGCTCACCCACTTACAGTCAGCAATAGGGTGAAGCAAACCTGAATCTAACCACTTGATGATCTCCTTATTCACTACCTCTAGAATAGGTGGATTTAGATGACTCTAATTCTCAATACTAGGTACACACTTTAATTCTATCTAAATCTTGTGAGTACAAATTAGGGTGGAATCCTAATAATATCTATAATAGTCTAACCAATGGCCCATTTAAACTTATGCAAAAAGATATCAAGGACTCAACCTATATGTCCACTATATCTACAAAAATGGTGACCAGTAAAGTATTGTTGGCCCCTAATAATTCATAACACAGGTGAGAAGAGACGACCTTTAATTCAAAAATTGGTGCCTCGATAGATGGCTGGGCTGGTTTGATCACTTTGTTCTTTAAGTCAAGATCCAATTTCTTTGGCACATAAGAATAAGAACCTCTTCTAATAAGAGTGTTCACCATCTCATTTTACTCATCAATACCATTGATATAAAATTTCCTAATTACCACCGCGAATACCGCTACCCTAAGTCTCTTCTCAATGGATTTAATCAATACATCTTTATCTATAGTGTCTATGTCAGACACCACCCACATATCTTTTTGTTGTCGCATTTATTGACATAATAGAGAATCACAAAATCAACTGGGAATATAAATTAAGATACCTTTACCAACATATTACACATTATACTAACCATCTTCTTCACAGTATGATAAGAAATCAATAGTCTAATAAATGTCAGCTTAGGTAAGCCCAACCCCAACTGCTTGTACACAAGTAGTGACATTATATTAATACTATCTCCCAAGTCATAAAATGCTCATGTAAATTTCAGAGACCTAATAGTGCAATGAATTGTAAAATTCTTGGGATCCGCTTTCTTCTAAACAAAATATCGGGAAGTAATAACACTATAGTATTGCATAGTATCAGCGAGCTCAAATCACATCATCCGCTTCTTAGTCACTAAATCTTTCATAAACTTTGTAGGAGCAAGCATCTGCTCTAAATCTTCCATAAGATTGATATTCACAGAATATTCCCTTATCTTTGACGTATATCTCTAATATTTCCCTTATTAATTTTTCTTCTCCAACCATTGGCGAAAGGTGGGGGAGGTCATTAAATATGCTTCAAGACTGGTTCGACCTTCTTACCCTTTCCATTAAAATTCTCACCTCATTACTCTACACCTATAAATTTTTGTAACATCTTATCATTATTCACCAATTTCTTAGTCTTAGTTTCAGGTGCACTATCGACCTCAACAATATCATTCCTTACATGATCATCTACTGGCATTAGATGGATCTATAGTAGCCTTACAATTTTGAGTATTTATGGCTAGGCAATGACTATTATTTTTAGGATTCTAGATTGTGTTGTACGGAAGAGTTCCCGGTTGATGTTGATTCAATTTAGCCAGCATCTGAACAAACTTTTGCTCAGTTTTCTAAATCATAGTAACATGCAATTCTACTTTCCGGCTCAATCCTAAAATACCTGCCATAATTTCCTTAATGCAACTCTCTTGGCTCTCTAATTCCTTAACCAACTTCACAAGAAATACGTCAATACTAGAGTGATCATTATGACTCCCTAGTGGACTATACACACCACTCTTCTCATTATAATAATCCTTTCTCCTCCAGTCACCATTCTTTTCTCTGCTCTTATTCATATACATGTCCCTATGATAGTTGTGACCTTAATTCCCTTGCCTCATGTTCCAAGTGTCCAGAATGGACCACTGGCCTTTGACTCAGAAACCTGCCATCTATCTATCAAAGTTCCTATCTTCCTCTTCAGTATGAAATTCATAATTTCTAAAAAATTTACCTGGTGGGCCTAAAATATTTACCTTTTAAGCTCCTATAGTTGCAAATTTCTTGGTAAGAAACCCAATCTCTGTCCTCAACTGCGCCACATCTTGAGCCGCTATATCTTTTAGGGATCTTCTTTAGAAACAACAATAGCATAAGTAACGGCTCCCCTGTCTTCTGTAGTGTGCTCCCAATGAAGAATCATGAAAGCCCTACCTGTAATAGTATATGCAACCACTTTGGTATTTGCATTAAGGATTCTATAAAATATCCCAAGCAAATTTCACCCAAAAATTTTATGATTGAGCATATTCATCAACTTTATCTTAAATCTCAACCACTTCTTATAAAGTGCCTATGAATGCAATTACCTAAAATTGTAAATCTTATCCTTCAACGGTAGTATTTTAGAAGGCAGGAATAATTTATCCAAGAAGTATGTTCAAAACCCATTCCAAGTTGTAATGGACCCATAAGGTAGTTCCTCTAACCATAACATCACTTCACCTATAAAAGAGACTCACAACAACCTGAGTCTCAAAGCTTCATGACTTACCACAGGTAAATTAATTGAAGTGCAAATCCCAATGAAATTCATGATAGGCATATTTGCGTCATCAATCATCAAACCTGAAAAAGCGTACCCTTCATATTAATTAACTAATTCATTGCACTCATAATGTTAAATTCCATTCCATGCAGCAACTCTAGAGAAATTATAGCTTCGATCTCGATCAGCTCCACATACCCTAAATTTTTTCAATCATCAAAGACTAGAAAGTATTGATAAGCATGTGATGGTTGAGCTCTTTCTCTTCATAGTCTATCCCTTTCAAGTGGTACTCAACTATCAGCTAGCTTCTGCCTAGCCCTTTTCTCGACACGTTGATCTAGTGCTAATCTCACATTCTCTTCAGGTAATAACTATTTAGTAGTTTACTCAATATTCTTATGAACACCAATCAAAGATTGTCGATTCAATCCATTAGGATTATCCTAAAGCCCCTGTACAAGGCTCTATGCCCGTACTCTTCTATCGTACGATTCTGTCATAAGGTCCATTCAAGATAGCTATCAAAAGGAATTAGGGGATTTCCTTGACTCCTAGTAGTAGGAATACAATGATAAATTCCCCAAAAATAGTAGAAAACCAACAACCTTAACACGCTCAATCAATCAATCCACAATCGTATTCCCCACAACGATGCCAAAATTTGATGTCGCCAAAATTACACCTCCTTAAAAGTATAACATAGTCGCTTTTCTAATATAAAACCCAACAAAGGTTGGGGTCGAACCCATAGAGAATAGGACAAATATCTATTAAGAACTTGTCGATTTAGTTAAAAAGTGCAAAAAGTAAATGGGGGATTTTGTAACAACAATAGTAGTAGTAATAATGCTTGGACTTTTTAGGTTGTTATCAATATGAGACGATCACTAGAATTGTGTTCCCCCTGATTTCTTAACTCCACAAACTTATCATGCTCATCAAACTATCTAGATGCCTTGCATGGAAGATCTACCAAGGTATCTATCACTAATCGTCTTTTAACTTTGATTTTTGTGAATTTAACTAATCTAATCTCGACCTCAGAGTGTCTCATTACTAAACCTTGTCCTAAATCCGAGATTAACTATCTCTTCTGGGTCTTAAGTTATTAAGATTGATGTATGTGGCTTCAAATTACTGTTGTGATCTTTTTTCATAATCTCAACCTCTCTATTGAGTATGTATCAAATACATGTAGTTTCTTGACATCTGGAGTCATCATAAAAGAAATCAATTCAAAGAAAACAACACTACATACAAGAACACCAATAAAGAAAGACTATGCACTTTTTCAACTTCATTATTTCATCGGCTTTCCACAGCCTTAGTTAGTGGGTATATCTACTCATAATATCAAGAACACGTATATATGTAATTCTTTAAATCATGTGAATGATCTCACTAAAATTTAAGAATGAAAACCAAAATCTCAAATTAATATCAAACCCCTAAAAGTCAAGAACAAGAATCCCAAGTTAAAAAATGTATCTTAGAACTCAATATAACGTTATAAGTATGTAAAGTGTGTAAACTAATAATAAAACACAAAAAGGGTATTTATAGATACATCATAGTTCTCCTACAAAAGTTGAATACTTATGGTCGGCATTGGAAATTCCATAAACAATGAGTTGTCTAGACTAATGATGACTAATTGTCAGGGTTGTATCCTAGGCTTCTATGCGGTTAGTGATGACTCATCAGGTTACTCAACGAGTTGTTGACTAACTTGTTGTCACAACCCAAATTGCCATGAGCGGCAGCGAAACTAATCTTCCTATGTGAGAACCATCTAAACCAAACCATTACCTAATCAATTAATACATATTATTATAAAATCAATATAATAATAATAATCCAGCACTAATCATTATTAATGCTGAAGTCAAACAAACTACTTACTAAAAACCCCAAGACCCAAAAGTCATCGTACAAGAACTACTAACAAAGATCATGTCTAAAGAGATATCCAAAAATAAACAAAATATAGAATATTTCATTGCCCAAAAAATGGACAACATAAATCAAATAACAAGTAGACTAACATCGTCACAGAAAAAATATTCAATAAATAAACAATACAGCAACAAGAGGTCAAACAAGTCGCATAACCACCAAGAGTATCAACCATACTATAAATATCCACTGAGTCAACACAAATATGTAAACACATGCTATAGGATTTATTTTTGCCCAAATAGTCACGACTTGCATGGATCAATCTATGTTCATGTACCATACCGGCATGGTACTCAATCCACTATATACATATCTGCACCGCCGTGGTAGCTGATCCAACATATACTTACCTGTACTGGCGTGGTACCGATCCAACATATGCATATCCGAACTGACATGGTACCCGATCCAACATATACATACCCATATCAGCACAGTACCCGATTTAACATATACATAGCCATACCAGCGTGGTACCCAATCCAACATATACATATCTATACTGGCACGGACTGATCTAACATATAAATACCCGTACTTGCGTAGTACCGGATCCAATATATACATATCCCTATCTGTCTGGTACCCGATCCAACATATACTAATCCGTACTAGCGTGGTACCCGATTCAACATATAAATATACGTATTGGCATGGTACCTAATCAAACATATACATATCCGTATTAACGTGGTACCCTATCTAACATATACATATTCGTACCGGCGTGGTACCCGATCCAACATATACATATCCGTACCGGCATGGTACCTAATCCACAATAACCAAGTAATATCAATATCAAATTTACACTACCTCACAACATATAATACGATGTACCAAGTTTAAAAGTACACTTAAAGTCATAAGACAATTTCATAAAGTAAATTTTTAATAATCACTTATACACGCCTCAACAATCCAAACATCATCAATTTCAAGCATGTCCGGATACCAATAAAAAGTATCCAATTTAGGAGCATACACACAATTAAAGGAGTCTAAACTCAAATTAAACCGTAACCTACCTCAACCGAAGAAACCAAAAGCAAGATACTTTGCAAGGTTCTTACCCTTCCGTAAAGCATCAGAATGGTTAAAATTTATTCAAATATATAATCTCTGTAAAAGCATGAATACGTCCAATTTCATTTAAAATAGGTCAATATGTTATCTAAAATCCCTAAACCTAAAACCTAAATTTGTTAAAATTGGGCTAGTCAAAAATCTGATTATTTAACACTAAGTGCAAAAAGAAAACTAACCAATGCATTACTTTTGACGTACAGGAAACCATTAAACAAAACCATTTAAACCTCATTGCCCAATGGTTAGCAATCCTATCACTTGATCATTTTATTTTTCTCATGATTGCCTAATCATTATTTGTTGTTCACTAATCCAATAATCACCCAAGGGGGTAATGTTTTAACAGCTAACAATTTTAACCCACCTGAACACCTCACTGCCACAATTTCCGTTATTTAATTATCTTCTAAAATCATTATACTAGGACCAAGTAACAACCTTAATATCATTCCATCTATGTGTCATACTATATGCAACGACCTAGTTACCAATTACTCCTAATCTCACTAGTTTACACATAATATTCACTTCGTAAATTCAAATTCACCTTATATCAGTGTTGTGTAGGCGTACAAAAAATAACAAATTCACAAAAATATAAACCAACCCAAAGCATAAAATATCTCCTCTGAAGTGGTGAAGTGAAAATAGTGTTGTAATTGGCGTGCGCCTCTTACTTTCAACTTCTAACTCTATTATTATTATAAATGGTAAACCCTAACCACTTAATTTTATTCTTATATTGACCACATAAGTTAATAAATAAAACTTTGACCCATTAAATCTCTGATTAATTTCATTATTTAAAATACCCAAGACTTTAAATAGACATCAAAATTTATCGGTACCTTGAGAAAATAATCCAACTAATGACTTAAATCACTTCTTTACATCTCAAAAATCGATACTACTTATCTCGTGGGTCATAAATTCATGTACACAAACTATGGGGAGAGCAAAAATATAAAGAACAGTAAAATTCATGAAACGACTAGGAGGTTTGTTACATTAGATATCAATTACACAATTGTTCATCCCCGAACAGGCAAACAAGTGATAGAAAGGAAACTAAAGCATTACCCGAATCATAAAAAATATGTGGATACTTGCTACGCATGACTTCTTCGGTCTCCAAAGTGGCCTTCTCAATAGGACGATTCTTCCACTGGACCTTCACTGACACACTCTACGTAGTATTCACTGACAAACTAAAGCATAACTCCTCGTTTATCGACTAATCGACATCATGGACATAGTTATCAATACTAACCAACCTTCACCTATGCTAGACCCGACTTCACCATAAGTCACGTATTAACCATCGCTAGTTACCATGTTTCAACTAAGCAATATTAATTGACTAATATATTAGATTCCTAGTCATCAAGTGCTATAGTCCCCCAATAGATAACTAGTTACCACATAGCTTAACCGTTAATTAGGCAAAACAATTGTAAGTTCATATTTCAACTACAATCACATCAATTACCAACATAATACTCATGAATGTACCAAATCTATGCATGCCATCACCATTATCAAATCAATAAATTTGTAAGCAACATACCACATCTTCCTCTATCCCATACTGGAGAGATAGGTATACAAACCTATATGTATTCATAAACTGTAATCATATCCTTTACATTGATAAACACTCATCAGGTATTCAATCATTACCAAACATTGCCCTTGGCCCATTAATTTATCTGAAATAGTCACAACATCATAATAACGGCCTTAGGCCCATATACATATCTAGAACCCATATCGATAATCATAATTATAAGCTATAACATATCTCTAATTATCTCATATAAAAGAGGTATCTCATATATTGGAGGCATAATATAGATAGACATGTAACCATCTATAGGATATCTTATATCGATAGGTCATACATAATGACTATGAGGAATATTATATCTCATGGCAAATTTGCATATCCAAGAGAAAATAGCAATCATAAAGTCTAAGGGGAAATAGTATCTCTATTGGCCACACAACGTATCTAGGAGGAATATCATATCTAAATACCTAATATTGCTTCCACAAGAAGTATCATAACTATAACTCAAAACTCATAACCCGGGAACATCAACACAAGTTACAAAGATACGAATTAACCTTATTTTAATGTTTTCTAGCCTCATATATGTCTAACATCCGCAACTAAGTCCACAAGATTTAGCACAAGTTTAGGCCTAAGTGGGCCGAATAATCCCACTTCTAATCCTCAATTTTTATAAATAGGCACACCATGCCCCAAACTAGGCTAAGATATCTAGTTCATCTTCTAGATGTCAAGTAAGACATATTCAAGCCTAAGATAGCAACTTTGACTCGAAAAAAGGGTACTCAGGTCAACTCTACCAACTTACAGTCTCAAGACTACCACACTAGCCCAATAAGGCTAAATATACAAATCATTCTTCAAATGCTAAAACCACATCCTAAACGTAGGTTTACATCATAACCATGCCACAACTAATCTAAACTAGAGAAGGAAAGCAATAGGATTCAAAAGGAGTATAAAAATGCCATTTTATGGTTCCCAATCCCACATCTAAACTCCAACCATCAACAATCGAGGCCAATCTATCCTACTCATAATCAAGCCTAACATCCATATCCACATGCAACATATATCACATATCATCTATGGAGAAAATTAAACAGAAGCCTACCAGAACCCACACTTAGAAAACCTTGCATCAAGCATTTTCTCATCTAACAAACCCACAACAATCCTTGAGTGATTCTCATATTCTTTTTTACTCTTAGAATAAACCAGAATATCATCAATAAAGATAGTCATGAAAGAATTTAAGTAGGCTTTAAATAGCCCATTCATCAAACTCATAAAAGTAGTTATGCATTAGTTAGCCCAAAAGATATCACAAGAAACTCATAATGCCCATACAAAGAATGAAAACCATTCTTAGGAATATCATCATGACATAGCTAAAGCTGATGATACCTAGAGATTAAATTGATCTTAGAAAATATAGATGCACCCTTCAACTGGTAAAATAAATCATCGGTACGGGAAAAATAATACTTACTATGGAATGTAACTTGTTCAACTGCCTATAGTCTTTAAACATACGAAGACTACCATTCTTCTTCTTCACAAACAAGACACGAGCACCCCATAAAGAGGCAACTGGATGGATAAAACCCTTACTCAACAAATCCTACAACTAAGCATTTAGATCCCTTAACTCATACCCAAAATTAAATCAAAATTTACCATGTAAAAAATCAAAAAATCTTCCCAAGTTTGATACCCCATAAGCATAACACAACAAGAATGATTAATCCTATCAACAACAATAAAATCACTGAAAAAGTAGGCATATGAAATGAAAATCAAGTAAATCACATACCTTGTCCAAACCCACAGCAAAATTTAAAGACACATATGAGAAAGAAAAGAAAAGATCAAAGAATACAGTGGCTATCCGATCACAGATAAGAATAGTAACTGTAATGACAACATCTCATACCTCTGTCTTGGGCCTACCTGGAAAAGCATAGATATGGGCCATACCACCAATTTGAGAATCATTTTTATCAAGCTGATAACTACCTCAATAAGGTAGATTACTACCCCTACCTACCTGATGACCACTATACTACTATATGAATGACCTCTACCATTACCATCACCCCCTACCTGCTAGACCTAGAACTTGAGGAGCCTGCTGCTGGCCAAACTAACCATAATGCCTTAACTTAGGATTAAACCTCATAATGTGACTTACTCCAATGCAATCATAACATACTCAGACCACTAGAATAAGAGCCACTAAAAGTACCTCCTCTGTGGTTATTCTTTATAACTGCCTTAGTGTATCCCTCTTATTTTATGCCCTCCACCTACTTAACAAATCCACCATCTCCTAAGAAAACTTACCTTAAGATATAATCTGAAAAGCAGAAATCTGGAGACCTATATTCAACCCTCCACAAAGAAATGGATCCTCTCCTATATAGTTTTCAGCAACTAAGGTGCATACTGAGATAATGAATGCAATTTGGCCTCATAGGCCGCAACTGACATATTCCCCTGCCTAAGATTAGTAAACTCATCCCTTTTTCTATATCTCAATGTACGAGGAACATACTTTTCTAGAAAAACTGAGTAAAACTAAGTCCAAGTCAAGGGAGGCAAACCTGCATCCCTACACTCTATATGAGCTCTCCACCACATCTTGGCATCTCTTTGAAATTTAAAGGTAGCTAATTTTACGTCGTACCTCTCAGCCATACCCATCTTCGATAATAAGAATGTAGTCACCATAACTATGTTATTCTTTAGCATAAATTCATGGAATATAGGGTGAACCCCAGACGTACTAGTTGGTAAGGCCAGCCTGTACGCTGCCAACCACACTTTCTTTAGTACCTCAATAGGTCCTATGTACCATGGCTGCAACTTTCCCTTCTTGTTAAATCACATCACACCCTTCATGGGAAACACCTTCAAAAGTACATTCTTCCCGTTTCTCAAACATCATGTCTTTTACCTTTTGTCATGACCCGAATTACGAGTCATGAAGGCACCTACTGTATTCTGACAGTAAGCAATCCAAACCTTAGCCCAGAGCTATTTGCAATAGGATAACATGGTGGAAACTGACCAAAAAGGATGAAATAGATAATACAACTCATAAATAAGCAATACAATAAAAATAGTCTGAAAGGTAGCCATAGTATAGGAAACCACTAGACTTGGTAGAGTCAGTACAAAAGCTATTACAACACATCATACAAAAACAACAAACCCAGTATATTCCCACCAAGTGAGGTACTATTACAACACACCATAATTTTTAGAAGAGTCAATACAATAAGTCTCAAAATGAAAGACTAGACATAGATAAATAGAACAAAAAAGGGGAAACTCTAACCCCAAGAGCTCACCCAATCTCCAAAATCAACTCTGCACGATCAATGAATCAATGACGATAATAAGTACTTGAATCTAAACCAACAAGGTACAAAAATATAGTATGAGTACTAAAATCATAGATATTCAGTAGGTATCATTAGCCGACTTGGCTAAATATGATATAAATAAGATAAGATATAAGATTACATAAACAAAGTCAAAATAAAATAGCAAACATGTAAATATGCTCCAACACCACTTTTCAAACATTAATAGATAGAACCAAAACTATTATGTAAAATCATACATTTATAATAACTAAATTTGCCCCCATAAGCCAATAAGTGCGAAAAAAGTAAATAACCTCACTCAACCCCCATAAGTTTGATGACTGTAATCAAGAAAAGTAAACTACCATATAATCGTAATTTATCGATTACCATGTTATAACAAGTATCCATCTATCCCATGCCACATCGTAAGCAATTAATAATGTCGTACTTGAATAAAAAAACATATTATCACCATTAACAATTGCCGAATTTTAATCAGGACTAATAATTATATACACAAATAAAAATTGTCAGACTTGTGCAAGAACTCATAATTATCAACCACATTATTGAACCATATTAGTGAACCATTTCAATAAGCCAAACCCACTAGATTATACCAGTAAATCATAGCTTTAAAACATCCTTTCAGTCTTAATTACAAGCGAGATAAGGAATTATATCGGTATGTCTCACCCATAATCATGTCTATAAATTAGATCATTGAACATATTCGGAGACCATAAAAATACTAATATTAACATGTGATAGTAGTAACCATATACGAAATTCATATTAATAACTATATCTATAGACCACCAATCTTATTGAAAGGCTTTTAATCACATCTATATGCCACATTATTTCTATGATCCATATTATTCATATACATATATACATATAAATATATATACATACATATATAGACACATATACATATATATATACATACACATATATACCAATATATATACATATACATGTATATACATATATATATACATATATATACATATTTATGCATATACATATATATATACATATATATACAAATATATATCCACCAAGTAAGGACCAAATTGATTCAATGATATTCTAGAAACATTTTCAAGCAAAGTATAAACTCATAGTCATGGCTTTAATTCAAAACGGGTCCAAAACTGTAATACCCCAAAAAATCCTAACCAATATTAGCTTCATGTTTCAAGATCATGCATAGTACATTATCATTAATTTATAGTTTTATGAGTTTTTTAAGGTATATTAAGTCTCCAAATAACTCCCAACTATTAGACGAATCAAAATAATCCTTACCGATTAAAATTTTAATAAGAATATTGCTTTAGTCAACTTCAAGAGAGTATATCTTTTATTATACTCAGAATATTCTAGCATAAGACCAACCAAGTTGTAGGAAACTGAGTTAGCTTTCCAACAATACAAATTTCACCTAAATCTGATACTAGGGTGAGTAGTTATGGCACTTTTAGAGCAAAGCAGTTGCCCAACGCGATAAGGCCGCATTGCGGTGACGACCAATTGCACATTAATCCTATTCAACTGTGTCACTGCGATAAACATTGTGTCATACTAAGTAGCATTTTTGCAATTGTCACTTTCTAGTGAGGCATCGGGATGGCACCGCGCCGCGCCAAAGTTCTAATTCTCAGTTATCTATTTCTAATAGCACAATGTGATAGCACCACATCGCATTGTAGGGCAAAATAAAAATTATCCTTCTTTCAGTGGCTCGATGCGATAGCACCGCATTTCAAAATTTAACATCAAATCTCAAGAATTCACCATCAATTCTCAAGAATTCATTAATCCAAGCATGTTAAGTGTTCATCCATGGGTTCCTTTCATGCATGGCATTCAAGTATCCAATTCTAAATTCAAAATTAAGATCTTTATAAGAAACCATGATTTTTAAGTGTGATTTTAACCATGAACCTCCATGAATTTTTATTCTTTATAATGTTTACACGAAATTGATGTTGATAGTAAATACTATGCATTTGAATGTTGTTCACTGATTTAAATCATAAGTGATATTAATGTTAAAATCATGTTATTACACAAAGTTTTTATACTATTCCCATACATAGCTTAAAATATGCATTACAAGTGTTTGATGAAATGTTTACAAGAATGAATTTTTGATAAATGCTTCCATATTAGGTTGTAATACCCTGTATTTTCATGCTAGAAATCTAACTGTCGTTCCTGTGCATCTAAGCTCTAATCTAAGTGATTCTCATGTGAATACAAGTTGCATGATTATTATCCTAGTCTATGGAGTAGTTTAGAGGTGAAAATGTTTATAGCAATGACATAGAACAAGGTTGAGCTAAGACCAATTGATTCATCTAAAGTTTGACATTCAATTCTACAAGGGTCAACATCAAATGTGTATATCTCTTGATATACATAGAATTTTTCATACCAAGACCTATCAAATTGTATATAATTGAATTAGCTTTCCCATGATACCAATTTTGCAAAAGTACGATACCCGAGTGAAGAGTTATGCCTATTTTCGTGAGAGGTACTAAGGGTGTGCGATGGGCAATGCGCCGCCCAATCAAATGTGTGCGATTGGGAGTGCGAGGCATACTTAAATATCTATCATAAGGTGTGCAACGCATACCTTAAGGTCTGCCATGAGTTGTACGCCGCATACCTCACTTCCAAGTGCCAAAAATACCCCTATATATGTCTATAACACGGGATTAAACTCCCATAACACGAAAATAAGTTTACTTTATCTCAAAATCTCCAAGAACATTCATTAGGGTTTCAACCTAAAAATTCAAATATCTCAAGATTCAACCATGAGTTTTCAATAATTCTTCGAGATTCAAAATCCCCATTCTGAAGGCTACAAGAAATACTCTTATTTTCACGAATAGAGTCTGAAGGTCAAGAGTTCATTCAAAGCTTCAAGTTCAAGGTATGTGAGGTTTTTCAACAAGAACACCCTTTCGTTCTTGTGCCCAAATTGATTTTTCTTTTATGAATGTACATGATTTTACATGTTTTGATATGAATTTGAAGCATGAATTTATACCCTATATGGTTTTACATGAGATTATGATACTCTTTATGTTTTGGAAGTTGAATAGAATGAGAATGATGACATTTTTGTACATAAAGCTGAATTTTCCAGATTTTAAAGTAAGTTATATATATTTATGATGAAAAGCATGAATCTTGAAAAAATTTAATATGATTTTGATGTATGAGACCTTGAGTCCTAATTGGGATTGTACTTTGAGAAATTATGTGCTATAAGCACAATGAGATTTGAATCTCAAAGCTAATTTTCTTTACCAAGATGTATGATTACAAAGCTGAAATTTTAAGTTTTAAGTAATTATTTTTTTGCTTATGTCATAAAGTATGAAACTTTGGAAGGTTTTATGGTGATATTGATGTATGGGTTTTTGGAACCCTATTTGAGTTTATTATTTTGAGAAAATCATGTGGTATGAATACCTTGAGTTTAAATAATTTGAGATGATAAAGAAGATTTGACCTTTTGGTTGTAAAAAAGGTTGTTTTTGAAACTGAGATAAGAAAAGAAATCCACTTTTATTGATTTATTATGAAAGGGGTAGCATGATGGCTCCCGTTGTGAATTTTTGAAATATTTATTAGTGGATTTTCATTTGAAAAGATCTGAGCTAAGTTCGAGATTAGTCTTTAGCACCGAGTGGGAGGTATAGCAGGATTGGTACTTTCCTATAACTATGTGCCCCCATAGGTTGTGAGCCTAAGACTGATTTATATAGTGATCACTAGTGTTTGGATTGATAATTTAAGGTCCTACTTCAATGGCAAGGATAGGAAAGCTCTCCCCAATGTGGGTGGGACATTGAACTCCATATAGCTCACATGGTTTATGTCGGTTATAAGAGACTCCCAAAGTGTTGTGTGTATATTCTCCTATCTAATATGAAAAGTCTTATTCTTCTATCTGAGATGAAAATATATTTGTTTCAAAGACTGAGTTTGAGAAAGTGATTGTTTTCGAAAGATTTAATGAACATATATTCCAAAGAGAATCGTTATTAGATTTGATTGCTTTGGTGATTTGGAATCGGGATAGAAGTGAATTGAGATTTATTATGATGACTCATATGTTCCACCTGATTTATTTTACTCTCTTATAATTATGATGATTTTAATTCGAGCTAAGTGAGTCATTTATATCAGCATGCATAATTTTATAAACTGTGATGATATTAAGATATTATTTTATATATGCATTTCACCCCGTTATGCTCGGTACATTTCCATGGTACTGAACCACATATATACCCATGTGTGGGCTACATTTTCTCAGAATGTAGGTATAAGGTATAGCATGCACCTTCAGATCTAGTCAGTTAGCGGCATCCAATCAGCAGATGATGAGTCCTTTTAATTCAGGGGCTTGAGTCAATTATGTAGAATTAAAAATGTTGTATTTTCTTTATTCAGTCATATTAAGTTGGTTTAGTGGGAGTCATGATCCGGCTACCTACAGCCAATACTAGTAGAGGCTTCATAGATAGTCAGTAGAAGGTGTTTCATTTCATTTTAGTTATGGTTGTAAAGGCAGAATTGAAATCTTGTAACTTTAGTATTGTATTGATCAAATTTAAAAAGAGTTATTTTCCGCAGATTTTCATATATATTTATACTTCTTATTCAATTAGTTATGAGATGTGCCAGTAGAAGGGTTAGCTTGGGGTCACTTGTGACCCTAAGCACCGTGTGACATCTTGGGACCCGATTTCGGGGCTTTACAAACTTAGTATCAGAGCACAGAGTTAAAGTGTCCTAGGGTTTCTATGAAGCCGTGTCAAGTAGAGTCTTGCAGAATGGTACGGAGACATTTGTACTTTTCTTCGAGAGGCTATAGGGCATTTAGGAAATTTTTCCTTTCTTTCAAGTCTAGGACCGTTCCATGAAAAGGTTCTCTAAGAAACTTATATAAATTCTTATCTTACTCTATTCCAACT
Source organism: Capsicum annuum (assembly GCF_002878395.1). NCBI lineage: Eukaryota > Viridiplantae > Streptophyta > Magnoliopsida > Solanales > Solanaceae > Capsicum > Capsicum annuum. The sequence continues at coordinate 144,416,106 of NC_061115.1, read as the reverse complement.
ATGCCTCATTTCCAAGGTATCAGAAATAGTTGAGCTTCATTCTCCATAGATAGTTATGGACTGTAAGAAAGCTAGAAAGTATCCTGTCAGTACTGTTGAGTTCTTAAAACTGAAGAGCTTTATCAGGCCTATAGAAATCATGCACAAAGCCTGAGTCAGATGTTCTTTCAAATTTCTCCTCAGAATCCATAATGATAATGTATACTTCTCTATCTATGTACTGTTCTTGAGGTAACATGTTCGAAAAGTTCTAATTTTCTCCCTAAATAATGCTCTTATATTTGCTGGCAGAAGTTTTAGAAGTTTCATAAAGCGGCTTGAAAGGAGCCTCCTAGTATGGTATAAGTTCATCAAATTTGAAGTTATACCCTTGTTCTTATGAGTTATTTAATTAAGACAGAGTAAAGTGTATTCTTAGATCATTGAATATTGTGTGTCAAGTTTCTATCTCTTGTATTATGTAATCTTGTTATCATTAGGTTTCTAAAAAATCAAAGTCTTGAAGCCGTGTGAGGCCTATTTCGATTCACTAGCGTAGTTTCTTTGTTATTCATATAATTTTCTTATTCAAAATACAAAACCAAAGTCTAGTGAAGCCGTGTGAGGCCTATTTCAATTCACTAGCAACTTGTTGTTTATCTTGTTGTTCTTGTGTTGGTTGGAAGTTTGGGTTTAGAAGTGTAGTGACAAGAAAGGTGGTAAGGGCAATTTATTGAATATGTATAGATGAATTTTTTCTTATGATTGAATTAGTAATGAAGTGATATACCCTTGTTTGTTAGTTTAGTGAAGTTAGAGAAGGAGATTATTAGTTAAGGTGGATTGTTATTTGCTTAAAGTATGAAAAGAGTTGTTGATCGTATTTGTTGTGCTAGGAAAGTATAGGTTTTGATGGAATTACTTGGTGGTTGAGTATTGTTCATTTAGGCTTTCCTGAGATTGCAAGAGGACGTTTAGTTAAAATTTATAGAGCTATGAAAGTAAATTAAGTATGAAGATGGGTAAATAGTAATGATGTGAAGAAGGAAGATGTGTTAACAGATTATGAATAAGATAGGCCATATGATTATGATCGATTGTTATTGTGTACTAGTTTTTCTTAATGATGTGTTCTATAGTTTTGAAGTGAAAATTGTGTGTGAGATTGGGTTGTAAATCATGTTTAGCTCTAGAAATTAAGTTTGAAAAGTTGATGGTTTGGTGGTTGATGCTAGTTATATGGAGGTGATCTAGTAGGCCTGAACAGTGTATGCAAGAGTGTAAGATCATGTGTTCGTAATTAAGTATGATGTAGAGGTGTGCCCAAGGTGCTATGGGGCTGCATTATTTTTTTTAGGATTATTGCATATTGTGTGATTAGTAGTAACGTTGAGTTGCTAGGTGGAGAAAGGCTAGTTAGATAATTTATGTTGTTCTTGATAGCTAAGTTAAGGAGTTATGATTGAAGATGTTGAGTCTTTTTAGTATGATTTTATTCTTATGGTTTGGGAAAAATATAAGTATATAAGTGTGATCTTGGTAGGCTATTATTGTGCGATTAAAGATGTAGATATGGTTGCAAATGAGAGTGTAAGTCTTTGATGATGATTATTGAAGCTAGGAATTAAGGATGGCATATGGATGGGTTGTTCAAGAATGAAGGCGGTAAGTTTGAAATTAGTTTATTCTTGTGAGTTTAGCATTTATGTGTAGATAATAGAATGATGAAATTATGGCTTAATCTCGAGAATATGTGGAGTATACCTTTAGGGGTATTTTCCTTAAAGTTATATGCGGTTTTAATGATAGGCTTGAACGTCATGTTGGGTGTAAGATGATGATTACAGTATGCACTAGTGAATCCATATCAAGAGTTTTCAATTAGTCATTGAAGTGGTAAGTCATGTTATGCTTAGGGTGTGAGCTCTAAGAAGATATAGAATATTGAACCTTGTGGTTTAGACTAGTATTGTAGTTTGGCATGTTGTATCTTGTGATTTAGTGTTAGGCTTGATCATGGTGAGAGAACTTAGTTTAGTTTAGACCTTAGTAGAAAGATTTCCCAGTGCCAATATGAGAATTATAAGTTGAATCAAATGAGTATGGTATTTAAGGGGAATAGTATAGTTGAGAGAGCATTTGAGAAGTGATGCTAAGTTTGAAAGTAAGAAGTTGCGTTGCCTACGACCTAGTAATCCTATCCTAGTTTATGAGTTATATTATTCCATGCTATAGAGTTATATCAATGTTGTAATTCCTTAGCCAAATGTCTTGTTCAGAGCATGCCCAAAATTCTTTGCTCCCTAATGTCAATAGAATTTCATAGAAAAGTGCTGAAGAAATACTCCATTTGAGTATGGGTAGTCACTATGATCCAGTCCATATAGCCTACAGTCTAGTTTAGCAAGCAAGGAGATAATCTCCTATAGATTCTTAATTTTCCAGCTAGTCTTACTATCCACAGTCTTATACATATGTACATTCAAAGAGGCAATTTGTCTGTGTCCAATTAAACTATGAATTCAGCTCAGTTTATGCATCAGTTTCAGTTTCAGATACTAAGTCATGATTCAGTTCGTAAGTATCCTGTGTAGTATTACAGTCTCTTCCTAGTATTTTCATCAAATTATTATCATTCGGGGACGAACGATCCCAAGAGGGGGATGTTGTAATACCCCGAGTTTTCATGTCATAAACCTCTCATCCTTCTCATGAGATCAGACATATTGCAAACTAATGGTTACTCATAAGTTGACACTATCGTTTCTATCTTAGCCATATAGTTATTTTTCTTGAGGATTCATGCACTTGCAGACTAGTTCAGTAGCTCATTATTCTTGAGATCCAGTGATTCAGTTCTATCAGTTACACATGATAGCTTGAAGACTAATATTCCTCTGTGTTTCAGGTTAATTATCCACATTCGAGGACGAATGTTCCCTAGGGGGAGATAATGTAATACACTGTATTTTTGTGCTAGAATTCTAATTGTCGCCCCTGTGCGTCTAAGTTCTAATACAAGTGATTCTCATGTGAATACAAGTTGAATTATCATTATCCTAGTCTATGGAGTAGTTTAGAGGTGGAAAATGTCTGTAGCAATGACGTAGAACAAGGTTGAGCTAAGACCAATTGATTCATCCAAAGTTTGACATTCGATTCTACAAGGGTCAACTTCAAATATGTATATGTCTTAATATACATGGAATTTTTCATCCCAAGACCTATCAAATTGTAGATAATTGAATTAGCATTCCAACGATACAAATTTTGAAAAAATCCAAAACCTGAGCGAAGAGTTATGCCCATTTTTGTGAGAGGTAGTAAGGGTGTGCGATGGGCAATGCACCGCCCAATTAAGTGTGTGTAATTGAGAGTGCGAGGCATACTCAAATATCTACCATAAGGTGTACGACGTACACCTTAAGGTCTTCCATGGGTTATGCACCGCATACCTCACTTCCAAGTGCTAAAAACACCCTTATATATGTCTATAACACGGGATTAAACTCCCATAACACAAAAATAAGTTTACTTTCCCTCAAAGTCACCAAGAACATTCATTAGGGTTTCAACCTAAAAATTCAAATATCTCAAGATTCAATGATGAGTTCGCAATAATTCTTTGAGATTCAGAATCTCCATTCGAGGAATACAAGAAACACTCATTATTTTCACGAATAGAGTCCCAAGATCAAGAGTTCATTCAAAGCGTCAAGTTTAAGGTATATGAGATTTTTCAACAAGAACACTCTTTCGTTCTTGTGCCCAAATTGATTTTTCTTTTATGAATATACATGATTTTACATGTTTTGATATGAATTTATACCCTATATGGTTTTACATGAGATTATGATACTCTCTATGTTTTGGAAGTTGAATTGAATGAGAATGATGACATTTTTGTACATAAAGCTGAATTTTCCTGATTTTAAAGTAAGTTGTATATATTTATTATGAAAAGCATGAATCTTGAGAAAATTTAATATGATTTTGATGTATGAGACCTTGAGTCCTAATTGGGATTGTACTTTGAGAAATTATGTGCTATAAGCACAATGAGATTTGAATCTCAAAGCTAATTTTCTTTACCAAGATGTATGATTACAAAGCTGAAATTTTAAGTTTTAAGTAATTATTTTTTTGCTTATGTCATAAAGTATGAAACTTTGGAAGGTTTTATGGTGATATTGATGTATGGGATTTTGGAACCCTATTTAAGATTATTATTTTGAGAAAATCCTGCATTATAAACACCTTGATTTTAAATAATTTGAGATGATAAAGAAGCTTTGACCTTTTGGTTGTAAAAAGGGTTGTTTTTGAAACTGAGATGAGAAAAGAAATTCACTTTTATTGATTTATTATGAAAGGGGTAGCATGATGGATCCCGTTGTGAATTGTTGAAATATTTATTAGTGGATTTTCTTTTTAAAAGATCCTAGCTAAGTTTGGGAGTAGTCTTTAGCACCGAGCGGGAGGTATAGCAGGATTGGTACTTCCCCAGAACTACGTGCCCCCGTAGGTTGTGAGCCTGAGGCTGATTTATATAGTGATCACTAGTGTTTGGATTGATGATTTAAGGTCCTACTCCGATGGCAAGGATAGGACAGCTCTCCCTAGCGTGGGTTGGATGTTGGACTCCATGTAGCTCACATGGTTTATGTTGGTTATAAGAGACTCCCAATGTGTGTGTGTGTATTCTCCTATTTAATGTGAAAAGTCTTATTCTTCCATCTGAGATGAAAACATATTTGTTTGAAAGACTGAGTTCGAGAAAGTCATTGTTTTCGAAAGATTTAATAAAGATATATTCCAAAGAGAATTGTTATGAGATTTTATTGCTTTGGTGATTTGGAATCGAGATAGAAGTGAATTGATATTTATTATGATGACTCACATGTTTCACCTAATTTATTTTACTCTCTTATGATTAAGATGATTTTAATTCGAGCTAAGTGAGTCATTTATGTCAGCATGCATAATTTTATAAACTGTGATGATATTAAGATATTATTTTATATATGCATTTCACCCCATATGCTCGGTACATTTCCATGGTACTGACCCACACACACACCCGTGTGTGGACTATATTTTCTGGAAATATAGGTACAAGGTATAGCGTGCACCTTCAGATCTAGTCAGTTAGCAACATCCAGTCAGCAAGTGATGAGTCCTTTTGATTTAGTGGCTTGAGTCAGTTATGCAGAATTAAAAATGTTGTATTTTCTTTATCAGTCGTATTGAGTTTGTTTAGTCGGTAGTCATGACCTGGCTACCTACAGTCAGTACTAGTAGAGGCTTCATAGACAGTCAGTAGAAGTTGATGCATTTTATTTCAGTTATGATTGTAAAGGAAGAATTGAAATCTTGTAACTTTAGTATTGTATTGATCAAATTCAAAAAGAGTTGTTTTCCACAGATTTTCATATATATTTGTACTTCTTATTCAGTTGCTTATGAGATGTTCTAGTAGAAGGGTTAGCTTGGGGTCACTTGTGACCCTAAGCACCGTGTGACATCTCGGGACTTGATTTCGGGGCATTACATAGGTTCTCCAAGTTTAGCACTATTTTACTATTATTGCTATCGAGTCTTGGGAGTTATGAATTACTGAAGACTTAGTTGTTTTGCTTTGTCTCATTATCTTCAAAATAGTTTAGAATATGTTATGAAAATTATCAGGTTAGTCAGTCATCAAAACCAGTTAAACTTAGCACAATTTAATATTTTGAGTCAGTTCAGTTGGGAGTAAGATTTAGCACCAAGCTAGTGCAGGGATGACGACTTCCCTGTCAGATAGGTAGAGTCATTAGTAGTAGTCTCTATACTCGAGAACTACATAGCCAATGTAGGATATGAGGAGTAACCCATCAGTTTAGGCTTGACTACCTCATAGGGGTCACCCGTCAGATTAGGCTTGACTTTCTTAGTCCATCGGGATAGCATATTAGTGGATCCACAAAGCCAGTGTTAGTACCCATGGAACGGTACTCAAAACCTTCCAACTGGAGTCACAGGTTGGACCCCATATTTGCTCATCGGGGCATGTCGGTTAGATGATAGCTCCCACAGTCTTAGTCCAGTAATCAACTCAGTAATTAAGTTTTAGTTTCTTGGCCATAGAATGCAGACATCAGTTATTCAATTATAAAATTTTAGTATTGCAGTTTATAGATTATACTCGGAATATATTTTATGCTTTGTCACGTATCCTCAGTATTTATAGATTTCATGTATTCTACTCAGTATGTCATGCTATATATATTTAGATAGTTATTGCTCATGTTCATGAAACTATGTATATCATCCTACCTCATTTAGCATACTAGTATAATCAAAGTACTGATCACATACTCTTTTGTTAGATATAATGCATCATATCATAGGTTCGGATGCTTATTTCCTAGATCCAGCATAGACCTTCCAGATTATCATTCATAACAATGGTGAGTCCTTATATTTCAAGGATAGATTATATTACATTCATATTTTTAGCTTAGTAGTTAGTTGGAGTTAGTTGGGGCCTGTCCCATAAACTCTCATTCAGTCTCTTTAGAGGCTTTTAGATATTTTAGACAGTTAGTTAGTTCTCAATTTTTAGTTGTCATTGTCAAATGTTTTATCAGTATTATTAGTTTTGTTCTTAGATTTTATCATACTTATTACTTAAAAACTTATGGGATTCCTCAGTTAAATTTTGTATATGATCTTTTGTTATCAGTTTTACTCAGTGCTCACAGTAGGTACAAGCTCATAGATTAGCTTGTGATCTCTCGGGACTATAAGCACTATGTGGTTCCTAGGGTGTACTCTCGAGGAATTACAAACTTTGTATCAGAGCCTTTGGTTTTAAAATGTCCTAGGAAGTCTGAAAGCTGCATCAAGTAGAGTCTTATGCATGGGTGTGAAGTGTTCCACACTTATGGGCAAGAGGCTACGGGGCATTTTAGGAAAAGTTTCCCTTCTATCAGTGTTCATGTCATTCGATTGAGCATGATGCTCATGTTAAACTCTCTATCTAATCTATTCTCCCTTTTGTTATAGAACATGCCTCCCATAAAGACAAATGGAAGACGAAACCTAAACCAGCCAGCACCTCTGCCCGTTCAGGAAGATCCCCTGAATAAGCATGTTTCTCATAAAGAGTTTACAGATGCATTCACTACTCTAGCTCACTATTTAGAGGCTTAGAATGGTCTACCAGCTGCTGTTCTGGCCAACCCAGTGGCCAATACTGTTGCATCTAGGATTTGGAACTTTACTCGAATGAACCCTCCTTTGTTTTTAGGATCCAAATCTGAAGAGGATTCATAGGAATTCTTAGACATTGTGCAAATGGTAACAAATATTATAGAGGTAAATTCTAGTGACAGTGCTGAATTAGCTGTTTACCAGTTATAATATGTGGCTCATACATGTTCTTTAAGTAGTGAAAGGTAGATGTGGCGCAGATGCAGGGCCTATAAAATGGGAAGAGTTTCTACTTCCTTGTTAGATAGGTTCTTTCTGTTGGTGTTGAGAGAGGCTAAGGTATTAGAGATTATTAATTTGAGTTAGGGAAACATGAGTGTGACGAAGTATTCCCTCAAGTTTACTCAGATAGTTAGGTATGCTCCTCATGTGGTAGTTGATAGCAAGTCTAAGATAAGCAAGTTTGTGTCTGGTGTATCTGACAGTGTGGTCAAGAAGTGTAGGACTGCAATGCTAATTAAGGAGATAGAATTATATAGGCAGATGGTCTATGCTTAACATATTGAGGAGCAGAAGACTAAGGAGAAGTAGAGAGAGAACAAAAGGGCTAGAACAGGTATCTTTAACTTCAATAAGCCAAGGTCAAAATATGGTAACCGTCCTCAGTTCTATAAGAAATCTTCAGTGCTAGCTCTATCTTCAGCTATTTCCCTAGTACAAAAATTTAGAAACAACAATAGGGATAGGCACCGGCCTCTAATTCCAAAGGTAGCACGTGGTTATACAAATCCTCTTTGTCAAAAATATGGTAAAAACCATCAGGGTGAGTGTAGACCGATCAGTGATGTATGCTTTGGGTATGGCAAGCTAGGCCATCAGATTCAGGAGTATCGGGTAGTTTCTCAGAAAGGTAGAGATTTGCGCCAACAGGGCCAGTCTCATCAGTCATCAGTTCCAGCCGGCCGCCTGACTCTGTAAGGTGCCACTTCTAGTGCTACCAGTGGTCAACGTCCAAATAGTTTATATGACCTTCTCTTGATGTGGTCATTGGTACATTGCAAGTCTTTCATTTACATGTTTATGATTTATTAGAACTTGAAGCTTCTAATTCTTTTGTAACCCCTTATATAGCTGTTAACTTTGGAGTCAGTCCTAAAATCTTAGTAGAGGCCTTTTCAGTGTCTACCCTAGTAGGTGTCTCTATTGTAGACCGGCTAGTATATAGGAACTGCCTGGTTACAGTGTCTCAGAAAGTTACTCCGGTTGATCTTGTGGAGTTAGAGATGGTGAATTTTGATGTCATTCTTGGCATGGATTGACTCCTCTCATGTTATGCTTTATTTGATTATAGAAATAGAGTATTTCATTTTTAGTTTCCAAATGAACCTTTTCTTGAATTGAAGGGTAGTACTACAACGCTTAGGGGTTAGCTTGTTTCATAACTTAGAGCGAGGAAGATGATATCCAAGTGGTGTATTTATCATCTTTTCTGAGTCAAAGACTCTAATTCTGAGACTCATAATCTTGAGTAAGTTTCAGTAGTGAGGGAATTTCCACATATGTTCCCCGAAAATCTTCCTAGAGTTTGTCTTGAAAGGGAAATTGACTTTGAAATATACCTTCTTCTAGTTACTCAGCCTATCTCTATTCCACCATACATAATGGCTCTATCCAAACTCAAAGAGTTAAAAGATCTCCTAGATAAGGGATTCATCAAGCCCAACATATTCCCATGGGGTGCACCAGTTCTATTCGTGAGTAAGAAAAATAGTTCTCTTGTAATGTGTATTGTATACCATCAGTTAAACAGAGTCATAATAAAAAAAATACCCATTTCCCAGGATTGATGACTTGTTCGACCAACTTCAGGGTTCCAGTTATTTTTCTAGGATAGACCTCCGATCCGGTTATCATTAGCTCAAACTCAGAGAATATGACATTCCAAAAATATCTTTCAGAACTCAGTATGGTCACTTCAAGTTTTTAGTCATGTCCTTTGGTCTCACAAATAGCCCAGCAACCTTCATGGACTTGATAAATAGAGTGTTAAAATAGTACTTAGGCATGTTTGTCATAGTCTTCAATAATGACATTTCTATCTACTCCCATAACTAATGATCATGCAGAACACTTCAGAATAGTATTAAGACTCTTAGAGCCCATTAGTGGTTCGCCAAATTAAGTAACTGCAAATTTTGGCTAAGATCAGTAGCTTTCCTTGGCCGTATTATTTCTGGTGATAATATTAGTATAGATCCTCAAAAGACTGAGGTGGTGAGAAATTGAACCATACCTATCTCTCCATTAGATATCAGGAGTTTCTTAGCTTTGGATAGCTATTACCAATGATTTGTTAAAGGTTTTTCATCTATTGCATCCCCTATGTCCAGATTGACTCAGAAAAAAGTTAACTTTTAGTGGTTTGATTCTTCTGAGAAGTGTTTTGAGAAGTTGAAGACTAGACTTACTACATCCCCAGTTTTGACATTGCCTGAGGGTTCAGATGGGTTTGTTGTGTACTGTGATGCTTCCAGAGTTGGGTTGGGATGTGTTTTAATACAAAGGGGTAAGGTGGTGTCCTATGCCTCTAGATAGCTTAAGCCTCATGAAAAGAATTACCCTACCCATGATCTTGAGTTAACGACTGTTGTGTTTGCCTTAAAGATTTGGAGTCATTATTTGTATAGGGTGCCTTTTCATGTGTTCACATATCACAAAAGCTTGTTTTATGTATTTTTGTGGAAGGATTTGAATCTGCATTAGAAAAGATGGTTAGAATTGTTGAAACATTATGATATGTGTGTTTTTTATCACTTGGGCAAGGCGAAGGTAGTGGCAGATGCCCTAAGTAGATTTTCTATGGGTAGTGTTGCTCATGTTAAAGTTGATAAGAAGAACTTAGTTAGACAAGTTCATCAGCTTGATAGATTAGGGGTTTTTTTAGTTTATTCAGTTGAGGGTAGTGTTTGGGTTCAGAATAGTTCAAAATCTTCTTTGGTTGCCAAAGTGAAAGAAAAGCAAGATAGGGATCCTAGTCTAGTAAAGCTAAAGGAGCCAGTTAGATATCAGAAAGTATAGTTTTTCTCCCAAGGGGGAGATCGGGTGATGTATTGCTAGGGTAGATTTTGTGTGTCGTGTGTTAATGACTTCAGACAACAAATTCTTGTAAAAGCACATAGTGTGTGATACCCTATTCATCCAGGGGCTACGAAGATATTCCTCGATCTATGAGAAATCTATTGATGGAGTGGGATAAAAAGGGATATCAAAGAGTTTGTTGCTAAATACTCCACTTGTTAGTAGGTTAAGATTGAGCATCATAAGCCTGGTGGGTCTATGCAGGAGTTCAGGATTATTACTATGAAGTGGGAGAAAGTGAACATGGATTTTGTGACAGGTTTTCCTCGTACTCGTTAGCAACATGATTCGATTTGGGTCATTGTGGACAGGATGACCAAATCAGTTCATTTCTTGCCAGTCCATACTTCTTATTCAGCCAAGGATTATGCCAAGCTCTATCTCAAAGAGTTGGTTAGGTTGTATGGTGTTCTGTTATCTATCATCTCAACTAGAGGTACTCAATTTACCTCTTATTTTTTGAAAGCTTTTCAGAAGGTTCTTGGCATCTAAGTTCACCTTAGTATAGCCTTCGACCCACAGACAAATGGTCAAGCAGAAAGGACCATTCTAACCCTTGAGGATATGTTAAGAGCGTGCGTATTCAACTTTAAGGGCAGTTGGGATGATCACTTGCCTTTGATTGAATTCACATATAATAACAGCTATCATTCCAGTATTCAGATGGCTTTATTTTTAGCTCTATATGGAAGAGATATAGATCTCCAATTGGTTGGTTTAAAGTAGGAGAAACCACTTTGATAGGGCCTGACTTGGTTTTTTATGCCTTAGAGAAAGTTTGGATAGTCTTAAGGCAGTCCAGTCGAGGTTCTTGATCAACAAGTTTGTAGACTAAGGAACAGAGAAGTTCCCTTAGCGAAAGTTATTTGGTGGAATCAGTCCGTAGAGGGAGCCACTTAGGAAACAGAAGCAAATATGCAGACCAAGTAACCTTATTTTTTCTTTGCAAACTAAGACTCAACTCAAGGTAAAAATCTTCTTAGAATCTTTCTTTTCCATGCTTAGTTTCAACTGCATATCATTCTCATGTCATTCATGTATTCATGGAACCAGTTCAATCATGTGTCACATTTCAGACTCAGCCATGTACTCATGTTTTCATCACGTATATTCAGTATGTAATCTCAGTTCCTCAGTGTTTTTAGCTTAATCAGTCTCGTTCGAGGATGAATGTTCCCAAGGAGGAGATATTGTAATACCCTAAAAAGTCCAAACCAATGTTAGTGTCATACTTCAAGCTCATGCATAATACATTATCATTCTTTGATAGTTTTATGAGTTAGTTTAAGGTATATTAAGAACCCAAATAACTCCCAGCTATTACATAAATCAAAATAATCCTTACCAATTGAAATTTTTATAAAAATATTTCTTTAGTCAACTTCAAGTGAGCATATCTTTTATACACAGAATTTTCCAGCTCAAGATCCACCAAGTTGTAGGAAATTAAATTATCTTTCAAACAATACCAATTTCTCTTAAATTTGATACATGGTTCAGAAGTTATGGATCTTTTAATGCAGAGAAATATCCCAATGCAATAAGGATGCATCGTGGTGACGGTCAATTTATGTCCATCCTTTCCAGTGTGTCACCGCAATAAGCACCGCATCGCGCGAGAGGGCATTTTTCCAATTGTTACTTTATAGTGGGGCACTGCGATGGCTCCATGTCGCACAAAAGTTCCAGTTCCCAGTTATTCATTTCTAGTATTGCAACACGATTGCACTACATCATTCTGGGTATCAAATTCGAGATTTTCAATTTGCGATTTAATTTTCCAGGTACCATTTGGTCATTTCTCAAAACCCTAAATCCATCCCAACACGGGATTTAATACCAAATAAAGCATTAATTGCTCATTATTTAACAATTCTCTCAAATTAAACTAATTTTCTTTCAAGAACAAAAACCCTAGCCTTCAAAATTTATGATCAAATCTCAAGAATTCACCATCAATTCTCACGAATTCATTAACCCATGTATGTTAAGTGTTCATCCATAGGTTCCTTTCACCCATTGACTCCAAGTATGCAATTCTAAATTCAAAATTGTGATGTTTACAAGTTACCATGATTTTTAAGTGTGATTTTAACCATGAACCTCCATTAATTTTGATTCTTTATCATGTTTAGATGAAATTGATGTTGGTATTAAACCCTATGCATTTGAATAATGTTGTTCACTGATTTAAATCATGAATAAGTGATATTAATGTTAAAATCATGTTATTACTCCTTGTTTTTATACTATTCCCATGCTTAGCTTAAACTACGCATTGTAAGTGTTTGATGAAATGCTTACAAGAATGAAATTTTGATAAATGCTTCCATATTAGGTCCTCCAAGTTTATCACTATTTTACTATTATTACTATCGAGTCTTTGGGGTTATGAATTCCTTAAACCTTAGATGTTTACTTAGTCTCGGTATCTTCAGAAGAGTTCAGAATATATTATGAGATTATCAGTTCAGTCAGTCACCAAAATTCGTTAAACTTAGAAGAATTCAGTATTTTGAGTCAGTTCAGTTGGGAGTAGGATTTAGGATTGAGCGAGTGTGGGGTGATGGCTTTTCTATCAGATAGGCATAGTCATTAGTAGTAGTCCCTGTACTCCAGAACTACGTAGCCAGTGTAGGATACGAGGAGTCACCCATCAATTTAGGCTTGACTACCTCACAGGGGTTACTCGTCAGTTTTGTTTTGACACCCTTAATCCTTTAGGATAGCATATTAGTGGATTCACACAGCCAGTGTTAGTACTCATGGTATGGTACTCACACCCTTCAAACTGGGGTCACAGGTTGGACCTCAAATTTTCTCATTATGGCATGTCGGTTAGATGATAGCTTCCACAATCTAAGTCCAGCAATCAACTCAGTAATTTAATTTTAGTTACTTGACCATAACATACAGATATCGGTTATTGAGTTATCAGATTTCAGTATTTCAGTTTATAGATTATACTTAGAACATCTTTTATGCTTGGTCACCATCCACAGTATTTACTGATTTCATGTATTCTATTCAGTATGTCATTCTATATATATTTAGATAGTTATTACTCATGTCCATGAAACTATGCATATCAGCCAACCTCATTTAGCTTACCAGTAAATTTAAAGTATTTATCGCATACTCTTTTTTTGTGCTATGATGTAGCATATCATAGGTTCGGATGCTCAGTTCACAGTTGACTCATAGACCTTTCAAATTATCAGTCATAGCATTGGTGAGTCCTCAAATTTTGAGGACAGATTATATTACATTCATGTTTTCAGTTTAATAGTTAATATGAGTTAGTTGGGGTCGGTCCCACCAACTCTTATTCAGTCAGTTTTGAGGCTTTTAGATATTTCAAATAGTTAGTCATTTCTTAGATTTTAGTTGTCATTGTTAGATGTTTTATAACTATTATTAGTTTTGTTTACAGATTTTATCGGATTCATTACTTAAAACCTTATGGCATTCCTCAGTTAAATTCTGCATATGATCTTTTATTATTAGTTTTACTTAGTGCTCATAGCAGGTACCAGCTCAAGGGTTAGATTCTAGTCCCTCGAGACTGTAAGCACCGTGTCGCACACAGGATGTACTCTTAGGGAATTACAAAAACACAGCCATTAATGATCTCTTAGCTAGTGGTCCTTTCAAATGGTCCTCCGGCATGAATCCTGAATAAAAACTATTACTGCAAGTCTATGAATTGTGACCTTAATATAATTGGATGATTTGATTCTTATTTGAATAACTTTTTCCATATTATACTAATAGCAGCTCTTTTATAAATGCTAAAGAATTTGAACCATTAGGAAGATCAACCCTCTACTCGTTCTTCTAAAGAACAGGAGAAAATTCCCTCCTAAGAAGGTCCATAACCTATGACAGAAGTCCACAAACTTCTCAGAGAGAGACAAAAAGTGATTGATGTCCTGGCAAAAACCCAAGATCTATAGGTTGAGATTAATAATCTCAAGAAAGAAATATATTTCCTTAAAGATCATAATATGGATTTGGATAAAAGGATTTCTATTTTAGAAAACCCAAGTGTCAGAACTATAGAGGTAAGTTATAATCCTACCATACCCGAAAAAGGATTTCTTCAAACTTTAGAAGTTGTTACCCAGCAATATTTTTATGCTAAGATAACTCTTTTTGGTCTTTCTAGTTAGTATTACCAAGCTCTGTTTTCTTTAATTTAGATAGAATTTTATCAATTCTATCATGTAGAGAAATAATTTGTTCTCCTAATATGCTCATATAAATATTAGCATAATTAAGTTGTTTTAACTACATATTGATATGTTAAGAATTAATAAGTGCAATATCATTTTAATCAATTTAGCAAATGCAGTAAAACATTCTACTTTGTTATTCTTTTCAATTTAAAAAAATTGTTCGGGGGGGGAGGGGGGGGGGGGGGGGGGAAGACTGATGTGGTGATTTCACCAATATTTAATTTAAAGTCTTTTGTAAGTATGGAATATAATTATGCACATATTTGTCCATAAACCAAGGAAAAATAACAATTATTATATTATGAATGGAAAGATTTTTGTAAAATTATTCCTGAAAAGTAGTTTTTTCTTCTTTATTAAAGCTTTAAAAAGTCATTTTCGAAATAATTCCCATATAGGCTTAAAGAACACATCTGAGATCTTTTCTCTTGTCGGTGACCCCAGACTAAAATAAATTTTGCTTTGATTTATTTTAAACCTATGGGAAAATCTATTTGGGATTCAGTCGGATCCATATCATGAATAATATGTGCAATATTATCTTTATCAATTCTAATATTATTAATTCTAGAACTCTCTCTAATTTGAGAAGTAGAAGCTCTAGATGGAGAATTGACAATATAATCAATAGAAGAAATATAAAAAGATGTTACTCTGGTTAATCTTGATGCAGATGCAACACTCAAATTATCAGCTCTATTTATTAAAGGTAAAGAATCAGAAAATATGATCTTAATAGTACCATCAGCTGTCTGTTCTACCTCTGTGATCTCACTATTGAGATTATCCTAAGGAGGAGCTGTATCCTTAAGAATCCATTCTTTGGTAAAATCAATTTCATCCTATTTAATAGGTCGTCTAGTAATTAATTTACAGCTACCGAAATTAGTTTATATAAGAATAGTTTCATTGTTGAAATCAATCATTTTACATATGGGATTCAAAGTATAAAGAGGTTTATAGTAAATTCTATAACAATCCATATAATCTCAGTCCCTGGCATATAATTAAAGCCATATAATTTGATGATTAATATTAAAGCATTCAAAGAGTTTTCATCACTTAGAGATATCTGCAAATTAGGATATGTATTAAAATAAATTGGGCCATGGTCCAAGATTGTTTGGATAGTCCCTATGAGATACTTTTTCCAATCTTGATTTCTACCATCTCTTAAAGCTGTTATAGAGCTCTCAGGTAGGCCTCTCAAGGTCAGTTGTTTAAAAGCAACTTGAATTAAACCAATATGCATGAATTTATAAGATTCTCTATATGAAGCTAAATTATTTTCAGATAATAACCTAAAAATAGCATGATCATTATCAACAATAAGAGTTTCTTCAGTTATTTTAACAATTTGTTTAGGACATAATTTTTCAAAAGTACCCATTTGATTTATCACTTTGGGTTGAACCTTTAGGATTGTCCACTTATTAAGTAGATCTAATTGTTGTGGCAGATCATATTCCTCTTTTATACTATTTTTAACAGTATTTTGTTTCCTCGTGATATTCATGATAAAAGATATGTTGAACTATAACAACTATCGCTAATAGTAAACCATGGCTCTAATACCAAGTAAGAACCGGATTGCTTCAATGCTATTCCAGGAATATTTTCAAGCAAATCATAAACTCATAGTCATATATTTAATTCAAAATGGGTCCAAAACACAGCCTTTAATGCCCTCCTAGCTAACAAGCATTACAAATGTACCTTTAGCATGAAACATGAATCAAAACTATTACTGCAAGTTTCTGTATTGTGGCCTTAATATCATTGGATAATTTGATTCTTATTTGAATAACTTATACCATATTATACTAATAGCTTTGTATGTCATAGTTCAACATAAGGGAGTTATCCTATAATTAGGCTAGGATTAAGAAAAGAAAAGAAAATTAATTATATATATTTACAATACCTTAACATGGATGAGTGATCAGAACTAAAGGACTTTATGCCAACATATTTATATTACAAGAGGAGAGCTTTTGAGAGTAGTAGAGAGGGGTGGTTCTCTAAAAAAACTATCCTCCACATAAAATGAATGAGATCCTTATACAGTGGATACTTACAGCAAAAGCCAAAAATAAAAATGGCCTTTACTATTCATGATTGGCCTTCACTATTACACAAATGGCCTTTACTTTATAAAAGAAAGTGTCCTTTACTGTACATGCTTTATAAAAGTTGTCGTCCACCTGGTATTGTCCCTAATAATGTAGTTTGTAGGGTCTTTAATTAAGTCATATCTTCCTTTTTCCATTGTTTTTTGTGGAGCTAGAAGATTCTTTCAATATATTAGTAAAATTTTTCAAGTATTCATCCAGGTTGAGTTCATTACTCTGGATGCTCTGATACTTTCCAGATAGACAGTAATCTTCATTATCTGTGGTATGACCTACAGATGTCATGTATATATCTGATGTATTTCCTTGTCTAAATTACTTATTAGGTCTTTTTTGACTTCCTCTATATATGAGGCTGTTATTTAGGACCTTCATACTATATCTTTCTTCGGTTGAAGCTTCCTGGAAATGGTCTTGAACGGGTTGAGTTTATCTTGTTCATATAATAGAGCCATATCCCTCTGCTCTCTATATTGGGTGATGGCATTTTTTATGGAATCAATAAGTTGTTCGCCATAGATATGTTCATCAATGATTTTCTGATTAAGTTTGTTCTAGAATTTTGTATAAAAACTTCTCTTAAAACATTGGAAATTGTCAAGATTATGTTTTACCTCCACGGACCATTTCATAATCCTTAGGATAGAAAATTAAATAAAGAAATACATTGTCGATATTCCTTTAAAGTAGATATTATCTTTTTGTAATTTAAGAAGCATCGGGATACTTCTATCCAGTCAGCATGTAAGCTTTTGACAGGTTCTGGCAATATTTTTGTCAAAGTACCATAATAGCTCAACCATTGTGCAAACCAATTTGGGATGCTTTGTTTGTAGATATTTCCACAAACCTTTACAAACCACAAATTCTTCCTATTAGGTTTTCATATTACAAATCTTTAATAAAGCTTTCAACGTAATCCCAGTGATTAAATTTCACTAGAACTTTCTGCTCTGGATATATGTAATACTTTTCTTTAAGAGTGCGTAATGCCCACTCTCTTGAAATAAAAAGTTTTTTTATTATGATTTAATAAAAGTTGTAGTTTTTCTTTATATTGGCTGCCGTATAAAAATGCTGAATTTAAGATGACCCTGTTTGAGATAATACTGTCTCAAAATGCATATGATATTTGTATCTCATAGTGGCATAGGATGTATTATCTAGATGCCTTTGCATAAGCTGCAATGGTTTATTTCTCCTTGCAAGATCACTGTTTTCCAAGATAAGTATAATTTCATCTGCTTCATTTTGCTCATAGAGCTTAATACTCTCATTATCATTATCAGTGAGAGCACTGGAGTATGAATGGACAACATTCACCCCTTTCTTGGATTTTATAAATTCTAAGAAGTCTTTGTACATTTGTTGATCCATATTAGGAATAGGTTAACTTGCAATATTTGCGTCTATTAGTCTTTGATTTCCTACCTGGGCAAGGATATTTGCCCTACCTCTGTTTGATTTGCCTCTTTCCCTACCTTTATTAGAGGAGGTTGATCCCTGAGATTCCATCCAGCAGTTGAAATAGCAACTTGATCTTTTTGGTCATTCTGCTTAGTGTTACTAAGTTCTATTTTATTTAATTTAGATAGAATTTTATCAACTCTATCATGTAAAGAATAATTTGTTCCCCTAATAGGCTCATATAAATATTATCTTAATTATGTTGTTTTAACATCATATTGATATGTTGAAAAGTAATAAGTGCAGTATCATTCTCAAGCAATTTAGCAAATGTAGTAAAATATACTACTTTGTTATCCTATTCAATTTGAAAATATTGATGTGGTGATTTCACCAGTACTTAATAGAATAACCTTTGTAAGCATGGAAATATAATTATCCACATATTTGTCCATAAACCAAGGAACAAAAGCAATCCTTATATATGACCAGAAAGGTCTTTGTAAAATTCTTCCTGAAAAATAGTTTTTTCTTCTTTATTACAGCTTTAAAAAAGCATTTTTTGAAATAGTTCCCATCTAGGCTTAAAGAACTCATCTGAGATTTTTTTTCTTATTGGTGACCCCGGGCTAAAATCAACTATGATTTGATTCATTTTAAACCTGTGGGAAAATCTATTTCGGATTCTGTCAGATCCATATCAGGAATAATATTATTAATATTATCTTTATCAATTCTAATATTATTTATTCTAGAACTTTCTCTAATTTGAGAAGTAGAAGCTCTAGAAGGAGAATTGACAAAATAATCAATAGTGGAAATATATGAAGAAGTTGATTTGGTTAATCTTGACTCAGATGCAACACTCAAATCACCAGCTCTATTTATTAGAGGAAAAGAATCAAAAAATTTGATCTTAACAGTACCATCAATGGTCTGTTCTACCTCTATGATGTCACTATCGAGATTATCCTTAGAAGGAGTTGCATCCTCAAGAATCCATTCTTTGAGAAAATCAGTATCATCCCATTTAATAGGTGGTCTAGAAATTACATTAGACCTACAAAAATTAATTTCTATGAGAATATTTTCATTTTTGAAATCCATCATTTTACACATGGGATTCTAAGTATAAAGAAGTTCATAGTAAATTCTATGACAAATACATATAACCTCATTCCCTCACATATAATTGCAGAAATGTAATTTGATGCTTAATATTAAGGCATTCAAAGAGTTTTCATCACTCAGAGATATCTCCAATTTAGGATATGCATTAAAATAAATAGGTCCATAGGCCAAGCTTGTTTGGACAGTCCCTATGAGTCACTTTTTCCAATCTTGATTTCTACCATCTCTTAGAGCCTCTATAAAGCTCTCAAGTAGGCCTCTCAAGGTGAGTGTCTTAAATGCAACTTGAATTAAACCAGTATGCATGAATCTATAAGATTTTCTGTATGGAGTTAAATCATTTTTAGATAATAACTTGAAAGTATCTTGATCATTATCAAAAGTAAGGGTCTCTTCAGTTGTTTTAACAATTTGTTTGAGACCCAATTTTCAAAAGTACCCATTTCGTATATCGTTTTAGGTTGTACTTTTGGGATTGTCCACTTATTAAGTAGATCCAATTATTGTGGCATATCATATTCTTTTTTTCTATTGTTTTAATTGTAGTTTGTTTCCTCATATTATTCATGATAAAAGATGTGTTGAACTATAACAGCTATTGCTAATAGTAAACCACGACTCAACACTCTCATTGTCATTATCAGTAAGAGCGTTGGAGTATGAGGGATAACATTTTCCCCTTTTTTATATTTTATAAATTCCAAGAAATCCTTGTATATTTTAGATCCACATTAGGATTAGATGAACTTACATTATTCAAAGCTATTAGCCTTTGTTTTCCTATCCGATCAAGGATATTTCCTCGCTTCTATTTGATATGCCTCTTCTTTTGCCTCTATTTGAGGAGGTTGATCCCTGAGATGCCATCCCGTTCAACATAGAAGACATTAGGTTCGATATTCCCTAGTGAGAAAGTCAGGAAGACTAATATTTAATCCTTTTTAATATTGGCTTTCAAAATTAAATGGAGCTAAACAAGCTTTCCATCTTGCAAACATTTGTTTGGACACATCGTGTTTACAATCGTTATTAGAAAAAACTTACCAGCCTAACAATCAGTTTTTATTAAAAACTCTTGGTTATATAAATCTGCTTGAAATTTTAAAACTCATTTAACTATTGAAAGGATTTCCTTAGAACTAGTTGCATAATTCTTCTGGCTAGTATTCCATTTTCCTGAATAAAATTGGACCATATAGGCTTGCGTATCTAATGGGTAATATTGTTTTAAAATTCCTCCATAGCCAATATCAAGAGCATCAGTCTCAATAATTTTATACCAATTAGGATTGGTAACCTTTGACTTAATATTTTTTACTGCATGAGCATAACTCTCTTTCCATTTATTTGGACTTTTCTTTAAACATATAAGATATTTGTATCTTTACAAAGAACCTTTACAAAAGGAGATATATAATATGGACTACCCAAAAATCTCTGTAATTCAGTTTTGTCTGTTATAACATATGCAAATTTAGAAGAAAATTCTATTCTTCTGTTCATAGGGACATCCCTTGGTCAATATTATGACCTAAAAATATGACTTTCGTCTGAAAGAGAACATCTTTTGTTTAGATATAACTAAACAATTCTATATTATTATCTTTTTTAAAAGATCCAAATGTTTAAAGTGTGTCTTTATATTTTTTGGAAACACCAAGATGTCATCAATGTAGACAATTATGAAGTTTCTATAAGGCATGAATATATCATTCATAATTTTTAGGAATTCTGAAAGTGAATTCTTTAATCAAAACTGCATGACATTCCATTCAAATTGTCCTGTTGGAACATCAAAAGCAGTCTTATATTTATCTACCTCCAATATTTGTATTTGCCAGCAACCTTATTTCAAGTCAAATTTAGAAAATATTAGAGCATCATATAATCTGTCTAATGTCCTTTTTATTAGGAATTGGATACCTGATCCTTCTGAGGACTTTGTTGAGAGGTTTATAATTAATAACCAATCATGGTACACCTCTTTCCTACTCAGCATATTTATTAACATAGATTACAGTACATGATCATGGAGATTTAGAAGGTCATATGAGACCTTTATACAAAAAAGAATCAATTTCTTTTTTACACAATTCTAAATATTTAGAATTAATTTGGCAAGTTCTTGCCTTAGTGGGGATATTATCCTCATGAATACAGTCTACATATGGAAGACTAACCACTAGTTTTTTCCTTTGCCTAAAGTAAATTGGTTTTCCGAAAAATCCATTTTTTTGTCTATTTAGGGTTTAGTAAAGTTTGTTCTTTTGACAAACTACAAATTTCATTATTTAAAAATTCCATTTGTCAATTTTTGGAAACTATTTTTTCCTTTATCAGATTTATATATCGGTTATAAGGTGGTTCACACCATTCAAACTTGATTACCTTATTATCAAAGGTACCTATAAACTCATTTTCATCCCACCAAATAATGGGAAATGGATGGACAAACCATGGTTTTCCTAAATGATGTCATCGCTGATATTCTTTATCGATACGAAAGTCTCTGGCATGCATATTTTATGGTGAAAAATATATGCCTTGGTAATTATATATTCTACTACCATTTTATGACCACTGGTATTTCTTAAAACATGAGTTGTTTTTACAAAATATTTTGAAGGAACTAAACCTTCTTGAATGCAATTACAACCTACCTCACTATCAATGAGAGCTATAAATTCTTTTTAATCATTGTAATCAATTAAAAAAGTTACCTTGGCATAAAAATATTGCTGGGTAACAACTTCTAATGTTTGAAAAAAAATTCTTCGGGTAAGGTAGGATTATGGCTTACCTCCGTAGGTCTGACACTTGGGTTTTCTAACATAGAAACCCTTTTGTCCAAAGATAGATTATGATATGTAAGGAAATATATTTCTTTCTTGACATTATGAATCTCAACCTATATATATTGGGTTGTTTCCCAGACATCAATCACTTCTTGCCTCTCTAAAAGAAGTCTGCGGACTTCTTCCATAGTATATGGACCTTCTTGTGAAGGTAATTTCCTCCTGTTCTTTAGAAGAACTAGTAGTGGTTTGATCTTCCTCATGGTTCAAATTCTTTAGTA
This sequence comes from Capsicum annuum, assembly GCF_002878395.1. Lineage (NCBI taxonomy): Eukaryota > Viridiplantae > Streptophyta > Magnoliopsida > Solanales > Solanaceae > Capsicum > Capsicum annuum. The sequence goes on along the minus strand of NC_061115.1, from coordinate 144,393,808 downwards.
TTTCTAAAAGAGCTGCTAATTTTGCTTCCTTTAAGACACTGATTTCCATATCTTGGAATTGAGAGTAGACATTATAAAAATCATCTTCTTCTTCCTTGTTACTGCATGGTTGACTTTGTTGGCATAGAAGAAACTCGTCTTCTAGAGACATATAATGTTCATTATAAAGGACTTAAAGGTCATCATCCATAGATGAATGATCTTCCTTATTATCGCTATGGTCTGGACTCGAATTTTCTAAAGAGGAAGTGAGAAATATTTTGCAAAAAGAATTTTTAATTTCATCATAAAATGTAAGATTCTTAATTTTTTCCTTTACTTTGCTATCTTTTGCAAAGTAACATATTCTACCACATCTATAACAAAAATTAGTCTTCTTGGATTTCTTATAATCCTTTCTGGATTTATAATCATTTTTTCTTCTATATTTATTCTCAATTCCATTAGCCTTTCTATCCTCAGAGAATTTTTTCTTTTTATGCCTATAAGGCCCTTTAGAAGTCTTACGAATGCCTATGGCGAATTGCTCACTGAATTCTCCTAATTGTTGTCTCTCATTAAGACAGTACTTCTTAACTTGTTGATTCAGCTTTATCTCATTATATAAGGATAGACTTTCTTAAGTACAAACGTTGATCAACTTTCCATAAGTGTATTCATCATAGTTAAAACTTAAGGAAGTTCCTCTAAGAGCTTTTCAAACTTTTTCTGTAAATAACATTCGAAGGCCATCTATAAATTTGGACTTACAGTGGGAGCTATTACTCTCTGGTAATTCCATGACTCTTGACAAGAATATGTCCTTGTACCATCTAAAAAATGTGACAGTCTTACATCTCATATTTTAGAGCATAGTTCTGATAGTCTCACTATTATCAAATCATCTTCCAAAAAAATGTTCTATAATATTAAGAACCTAGGTGTAAATTGCATTTAGAATAAGTCAACCACCTTCTGTCTTAACCGCATGCAATTTTTTGTGCCTTGGTCTAAAGTGAGATAATTATCCTACCCGCCTTTTAGCTAACTAGTGAATCCTGCAGTAATCATTTCTGCAATGGTCTTATCGTTATTATCCTTATGGACCTTGCAAACGTACTATACATCAACATTTGATGTACTATAGTAGAAATTTGTCTATCAGTGAAACTACCTATGTTCCATTCATAGATTTCATTTCCCCTAAAAGTATTAGGAACAAACAATTGTTGGTCCTCTAATAGAACAACCTACAGAGTCATTCTAGGATAATAAAACACCCTTTGGACTGGTTTCCTCATAAATTTTTTTGAGATTTTATTAACCCCACTAGAACAGGATTTGTCCTCTATTTTTTTCTTGCTGTGGATAGAATTAATCTTGAATCCACTGAATTTTTCTTCTAAGAATTTTTGTATATCATCTAAGTTGTTATTTAAGCTTGAAATCCCTAATATCAGGGGTAGGCTGAATACTAGCAGATGCAATAGCAACTTGATCTTTTTGGTCATTCTGCTTAGTATTACTAAGCTCTATTTTATATAATTCAGATAGAATTTTATCAACTCTATCATGTAGAGAAACAATTTGTTCCCCTAATATGCTCATATGAATATTGACAAAATAATCAATAGGGGAAATATATGAAGATGTTGATTAGGTTAATCTTGATTTAGATGCAACACCCAAATTATCAGCTCTATTTATTAAAGGCAAAGAATAAAAAAAATATGCTCTTAACAGTACCATCAACGAACTGTTCTACCTCTGTAATCTCACTATTGAGATTATCCTTAGAAGGAGTTGCATCCTCAAGAATCCACTCTTTGGGAAAATCAATGTCATCCTATTTAATAGGTGGTCTAGTAATTACACTAGACCTACAAAAATTAATTTCTATAAGAATAGTTTCATTTTTGAAATCCATCATTTTACACATGGGATTCTAAGTATAAAGAAGTTTATAGAAAATTCTAAGACAAATACTTATAACCTCAGTCCCTCGTATATAATTAATTATAGCCATGTAATTTAATGCTTAATATTAAAGAATTCAAAGAGTTTTCATCACTCAGAGATATGTGTAAATTAGGATATGCATTAAAATAAATAGGTCCATAGGACAAGCTTGTTTGGACAGTCCCTATGAAAGAGTTTTTCCGATCTTAATTTCTACCATCTCTCAAGGTGGCCTCTCAAGGTGAGTGGCTTAAATGCAACTTTAATTAAACCAATATGCATGAATATATAAGATTTTTTGTATGGATCTAAATTGTTTTTAGATAATAACCTGAAAGTAGCTTGATCATTATCAAAAGTAAGGGTCTTTTCAATTGTTTTAAAAAATTATTTGAGACCTAATTTTTTAAAAGTAGCCATTTGATATATCATTTTGGATTGAAATTTTTGGATTGTCCACTTATTAAGTAGATCCAATTGTTGTGGAATATCATATTCTTCTTTTCTACTGTTTTAACAGTAGTTTGTTTCCTCATGATATTCATGATAAAAGATGTGTTGAACTATAACAGCTATCGCTAACAGTAAACCGTGGCTCAACACTCCTTGGGGTCATTTGGTAGATTGTATAAGAGTAATGCAAAATATTGTGTATTAGTAATGCTTGTATTAGCAATGCTTGTGTTAGTTATGCTTGCATTAGTTATGCTTGTATTTTTCTTATGTAGTGTTAGGTTCGATATATTAAATAAACATGAATTACATAATTTCTAGCAAAAAAATTTTACATAATAACCTCAATATATATGTTGGAAAGGATGCAGAAATTTTTTTTAGGGGTAATAAGGTCTTTAAGCATATTAATGCATGCATTAGATCCATTGCATTACTAATGCCATGGATTTTGAGGTATTAGTCATACATACTTTAATACACAATAGAGTGTATAACTAATGTTTGCATTAGTTATACATAGGGTAAAAAGGTATACTAAACAAGGTACTACTAATACACATTAAAATAATGCATGCATTAACATTTCAATACACTCTACCAAACGATCCCTTATTGTCTTTACCAGTAAAAGTGCTGGAGTATGAGGGACAATATTTTCTTTTTTCTTGGATTTTATAAATTCCAAGAAATCCTTGTATATTTGTAGACCCGTATTAGGATCAGATGAATTTGAATTATTCAAAGCTATTAGCCTTTGGATTTCTATCCGAGCAAGGATATTTCCTCGCCTCGATTTGATATGCCTCTTCCCCTGCCTCTATATGAGGAGGTTTATCCCTGAGATGCCATCCCATTCAACATGGAAGAAATTATCTTCGATATTCCCTAGTGAGAATGTCGGGAAGACTATTATTTGATCCTTTTAAATATTGTATTTCAAAATCAAATGGAGCTAAACAAGCTTGCCATCCTGCAAACATTTGTTTGGACACATCGTGTTTACAATTGTTATTAAAAAAACCATACTATCTTGACAATCATTTTTTATTAAAAACTCTTGGTTACATAAATCACCATGAAATTTTAAAATACATTTAACTATTGCAAGGATTTCCTTAGCAATAGTTGCATAATTCTTCTGCTAGTATTCCATTTTCAAGAATAAAATTGGATGATATAGGCTTACTTATCTTATGGGTAATATTGTTTTAAAATTCCTCCATAGTCAATATCAGAAGCACCAGTCTAAACAATTTAACCCAATTTCGATTGGCTGGTGTAAGACATGGTAGGTTATTAACCTTTGCCTTAATATTTTTTACTGCGAAAGTATGACTCTATGTCTATGTATTTGAACTTTTCTTTAATCTATCGTATATGATAGTTGTATCTTTAGCAATATACTTTATAAAAGGAGATATATAATTCAAACTACCCAAAAATCTCTATAATTGAGTTTTGTCTGTTATAACATCTCTGAATTTAGAAGCAAATTCTATGCTTCTGTTGATAGGGACAAACTTCCCTTGGTCAATATTTTGACCTAAAATTCTAACTTTCTTATGAAAGAGAAACATCTTTGGTTTAGATATAACTAAAGTATTCTATATGATGACCTTTTTAACAGATCCAAATGTTTAAAGTATGTCTCTATATTTTTAAAAACACCAAGATGTCATCAATGTAGACAATTATGAAGTTGTTATAAGGTATGAATATATATTTCATAATGTTTTGAAGTTCTGAATGAGTATTCTTTAATCCAAACAGCATGGCATTCCATTTAAATTGTCCTGTTGGAACATTAAGAGCACTCTTATTTATCTACCACCAATATATGGATTTTCTAGTAACCTGATTTTATGTAAAATTTAGAAGATATTAGAGCATCATATAATCTGTCTAATAAGTCCTTTTTATTAGGAATTAGATTCCTGATCCATCTTAGGACTTTGTTGAGAGGTTTATAATTAATAACCAATCGTGGTACCCCTATTTCCTAATTAGCATGTTCATTAACATAGAATGTAGTACACGACTATTGAGATTTAGAAGGTTGTATGAGACCTTTATGAATAAGAGAATCAATTTCTTTTTTACACATTTCTAAATATTCAGAATTCATTTGGCAAGGTCTTTCCTTAGTGGGGACATTATCCTCATGAAAATTGTCTTCATATGGAAGACTAACCACATGTTTTTTCCTTTTCCAAAAACCATTTGGATGGTCTCCACATATTTCTAAAGAAAAATGGTTTTTCAGAAAATCTATTTTTCTGTTAGTTTAGGGTTTTGTAAAGTTTGTTCGATTGACAAACTACAAATTTCATTTTTTAAAAATTCTATTTGTCTATTTTTGGAAAGTATTTTTTTTGTTATAAGATTTATATATCTGGCATAAAGTGGTTAACACCATTCAAACTTGATTTCTTATTATCAAAGGTACCTATTAGCCCATTTTCATCCTACTGAATAATGGGATATAGGTGGACAAACCATGATTTTCCTGGAATAATCTCATCGCTAATATTTCTTACAAGTACGAAAGTCTCTGGCATGCATATTTTATCTTAAAGAATATATGTCTTGGGGATTTTATATTCTACTTCAATCTTATGACCACTGGCATTTCTTAAAACATGAGTGGTTTTTACAAAATATTTTAAAGGTAATAGACCTTCTTAATGCAATTACAACCCGCCCCGCTATCAATGAGAGCTGTAAATACTTTTTTATTATTGTAATCAATTAAAAGAGTTACCTTAGTATAAAAATATTGTTGGTAACTAATTCTAAAGTTTGAACAAATCCTTCTTCGAGTAAGGTTGGATTAGGACTTACCTCTGTAGGTCTGACACTTGGGTTTTCTAACATGGATACCCTTTTGTCCAAAGACATATTATGATCTTTAAGGAAAGATATTTCTTTCTTGAGATTATTGATCTCAACCTGTAGATCTTGGGTTATTTTTGGGTTATCAAAATCTTTTTGTCTCTCTGAGAAGTATGCAGACTTCTGTCATAATATATGTACCCTCTTGGGAGGGAATTTCGTCTTATTCTTTAGAAGAACTAGTAGAGGGTTTATCTTCCTCATGGTTCAAATTCTTTAGTATTTCAAAAAGATTTGCCAATATGTCTTGCTTTAAGACATTGATTTCCAAATCTTTGAATTGAGAGTAGATGTTATTAAAAAAACATCATCTTCTTCCTTGTTACTAAAAGGATGTCCTTGTTGGTATGGAATACATTTGCCTTCTGAAGACATATAATCTTCATTATGAAGGACTTAAATGTTTTCATCCATTGATGAATGATCTTCCTCATTATCTCTATCATCTGGACTCGAATATTTCGGAAAGGAATTGAGAAATATTTTGCACAAAGAGTTTTTAATTTTTGTCATCTAATGTGAAACTCCTAATTTTTTTCTTTACTTTGCAATCTTTTGCAAAGTGACCTATTTTACCCCATCTGAAGCAAGTATTAGTCTTCTTGGATTTCTTATAATCCTTTTTCCTTCTTTATTTTTTCTTAATTTTCTTACCCTTTCTATCCTCAGAGAATTTTTTCTTCTTCTACCTATAAGGCCTTTTAGATGTCTAAGGAATGTCTATGGCAAATTGCTCACAAAATTCTCCAAATTGTTGTCTCTCATTAAGATGGTACTTCTTAACTTGTTGATTCAGCATTATCTCATTACATAAGGATAGACCTTCTTAAGTACAAATGTTGATCAACTTTCCTTAAGTGTACTCATCTTACTTAATACTTAAGGAAGGTCCTCTATGATCCTTTTGAACTCTTTCCGCAAATAGCATTGGAAGACCATGTATAAATTTGGACTTCCAGTGAGAGCTATTACTCTTTGGTAATTCCATGACTCTTCATAGGAATATGCCCTTACACCATCTAAAAGATGTGAGTCTTATACCTCACGTTTTGGAGCATAGTTTTTATAGTCTCACTATTATCAGACCATCTTCCAGAAAAATGCTCTATAATATTAAGAACTAAGGTGTAAACCACATTTAGAATAGGTTGACCCCCTTATATCTTAACCGCATGCAAAATTTTTGTCCATTGGTCTAAAGTGAGATAATTATCCCACCTACCTTTTTGCTGACTGGTGAATAATTTAGTAATATATTTTACAATGGTCTTATCGTTAATATCCTTGTGGGCCTTGAAAATTTTACAGTACATAAACATTCGATGTACTATAGCTGAAATTTGTCTATCAGTAAAATAATCTATTTCCATTCATTGATTCTATTTCCCCTAAAATTATTAGCAATGATAAATTCTTGCTCTTTTAAAAGAACATCCTGGGGAGTCAGTCTAGGATTAAAAAACATCCTTTGGATTGGTTTCCTCAAAAATTTTTCTGAGATTTATTAACCTCACTAGAACCTGATTTTTCCTTGATTTTTTTCTTGCTATGGACAGGATTAATCTTCAATCCATTGAATATTTTTTCTACTAATTTTCGTATATCATCTAAGTTGTTGCTTAGATTAAAATCCCTAATATCAGGGGGACACTGAATACTAGCAGTAGCAATAGCAACTTGATCTTTTTGGTTTTTCTGCTTAGTATTACTAAGCTCTATTTTCTTTAATTTAGATAGACTTTTATCAACTTTATCATGTATAGAAATAATTTGTTCTCCTAATATGATCATAAAAATATTAGCATAATTATGTTGTTTTAACATCATATTGACATGTTGAGAAGCAATAAGTGCAATATCATTCTCTAGCAATTTAGCAAATATAGTAAAATATACAACTTTGTTATCCTTTTTAATTTGTAAAGACTGTTGGGGGAGGGGGGAAGACTGATATGGTGATTTCACGGGTACTTAATTTAAAGTATTTTGTTAGCATAGAAACATAATTATCCACATACTTGGTCATAAACCAAGAAACAAAAGCAATCATTATATTATGAACAGAAAGATCTTTGTAAAATTCTTCCTGAAAAACAATTTTTTCTTCTTTATTAAATCTTTGTAAAAAACATTTTCAAAATAGTTCCCATCTAGGCTTAAAGAACTCATCTACAATCTTTTTTTTTGTTAGTGACCCCAGGCTAAAATCAATTTTGTTTTGATTCATTTTAATATTAGCAATATTATCTTTATCAATTCTAATAGTATTCATTCTAGAACCTTCTCTAATTTAGGAAGTAGAAGCTTTAGATGGAGAATTGACAATATAATAAATAGGAGAAATAAACGGAGATGTTGATCTGATTAATCTTGATGCAGATGCAATACTCAAATTATCATCTCAATTTATTAGGGGCAAAGAATCAAAAAACCTGATCTTAACAGTACCATATGCGGTCTGTTCTACTTTGTGATATCACTATTGAGATTATCCCGGGGAGGAGTTGCATTCTCAAGAATCCACTCTTTCTGGAAAATCAATTTCACCCCATTTAATAGGTCATCTAGTAATTAATTTAGACCTACCAAAATTAGTTTCTAAAAGAATGATTTCATTTTTTAAATTCATAATTTTACACATAGGATTCAAAGTATAAAGAGGTTTATAGTAAATTCTATAACAAATACATATAAACTCAGTCCCTGGCATATAATTATATCCATGCAATTTAATGCTTAATATTAAAGCATTCAAAGAGTTTTCATAACTCAAAGATATTTGTAAATTAGGATATGCATAAAAATAAATTGGGCCATAGGCCTAGTTTGTTTGGATAGTCCTTATGAGAGACTTTTTCCAATCTTGATTTTGACCATCTCTTAGAGTTGCTATAAAACTCTCGGGTAGGCCTCTCAAGGTGAGTGGTTTAAAAGCAACTTGATTTAAACCACTATACATGAATCTATAATGTTCTCTATATGGAGCTAAATCATTTTCAGATAATAACGTGAAAGTAGCATGATCAATATCAAATGTAAGAGTCTCTTCAGTTGTTTCTACAATTTTTTTGAGACCTAATTTTTCAATAGTACCTATTTGGTATATTATTTTGGGATAAACTTTTAGGATTGTCCACTTATTAAGTTGTAATACCCTATATTTTCCTAGCATAATCTAAGTCTCAATACATGAGTATTTATATATAAAATTTTTGAAACACTCATTAATTTTCAGGTTAGAGCCTGCCATTACGTAGGAAATCAATTAGCTTTCCCACGATATAAAATTCGCCCAAATCCGATAACCTGGTAAGAAGTTATGGCGATTTTAAGTTTCAGTCGTTAAACACCATCATTTTGACCCGTAGCACATTGTGGAGCCAGTCTAAATAACAATTGACAGTTTCAAGTATGGTACTGCAATGTTGGCGCATTGCACCAATGACCCAGTTCACGTTTCCTAATTTCCAGTGAGCCTCCACGATTATGGCGCATCACAGAGGTTCTTGAAATGGCATTTCAGTGAAGGACCGCGATCTTACTGTGTTGTTCTATCGCCCAGTTTCCTACTTTTCCCTTTTTCAGTAGCTTGGCGTGATAATGGTGCACCATGCCAACGCCAAAAATCCAGATCTTCAGTTTCTATCTTGCATTTTTAAATTTGTTTGGGGTATTTGGGTCTTTTTACTAAGCCCTAAATTTATCCTAAACATTAAATATAACCCCTAATTGACCTAAATACTTATCATTATTCAATTACTCTCAAATTAAAGATCCCCTTTTTAAGAACAAGAAACCTTAGCTCTCTAAATCCAAGGCCAAATCTCAAGAACTCACCATCAATCCTTCCAAAATCATTAACTCAGGTATGTTAGATGTTCATCCATGGGTTCCTTTCACCCATGGAGTCTAAGTATCCAATTTAAATTATAAAATTATGATCTTTTCAAGTTATCTTGATTTTAAATTATGATTAAACCATGAATTTTCATGAATCTTGTTAAATACCATGTTTTAGCGAAATTGATGTCTATTACTATACTCCATATATTTGAATATTATTATCCACTTATTTAATTTATTATTTATGATAATGGTGTTGAAGTTGTGATTTACTACAAGCTTTAAACTAATTCACATGCTCTATATACACTATGCATATCAAATGTTTGATAAAATGCTTACAAGAATGATTATTTAATAAAATCCTTCATGCTATGTCCTTCAAGCTTTAGTGTCATTTTACTATTATCACTTGAGTCCTGGGAGTATTAAATACACAAAAATTATAGTTATTTACTTAGTCTCATCACAGAATCTTCATAATAAATTTAGAATACACCATAAGCATTATTAGATCAGTTAATTAAACTCAAAAATAGTCAGTAACTCAAAGTCATTCAGTTAGAAGTAAGATTTAGCACCAAGTGAGTGTAGGGATGGTGGATTCCCCATCAGATAGGCAGAGTCTCTAGTAGCAGCCCCTTTACTCCAAAACTACGTAGCCAGCGTAGGATATGAGAAATCAGCCATCAGTGTAGGCTTGACTATCTCGTAGGGGTATCCCTTCAGATTAGGCTTGAAAACCTTCATCTTTCGGGATAATACAGTATACGAAATTAGTGGATCCACATAGCTAGTGTTAGTACCCGTGGAATGGTATTAACACCCTTCTAACAAGGGTTACAGGTTGGACCCCAATTAGCTCAGACTAGGGCATGTCAGTTAGATGATAGCTCTTATAGTCTCAGTCTAATAATCAGGATGCTTCGGGTGAGTGTAAAGAGGGTAGTGATATGTATTTTGGGTGTAGCAAGTCAGGCCATCGGATTTGGGAGTTTTGAGTAGCTGCTCAGAAAGGTAAGGATTTATGCTAACAAGGCTAGTCCAATCAGTCGTTAGTTCCATTAGGTCACCCAAATCAGTAGGGTGCTGCTTCCAGTGCTACCAGTGGTCAGCATCCTAACAATTATATGCTCTTCAGTCCCGCCAAGATCAGGAAAATCCTCCTGATGTAGTTACTGGTACATTGTAGGTTTTTCACTTATATATTTATGCTTTACTAGACCTTGGAGCTTCTCTTTCTTTAGTAACTCCATATAGAGCCATTAATTTTGGAGCCAGTCCCAAAACTTAAGCAGAGCCCTTTTCAGTGTCTATCTAGTGGGTGTTTCCATTGTAGCCAGACAGGTATATAGAAACTGTCCGATCACAATATCTTAGAAAGTTACCTCAGTTGATCTCATAATGTATTTTGTGTCGTATATTGTTATTGTGTAATCGGGATATTTTTAAGTAGTTAGGGCAATAGTCATGCTTTTATTAGTTTTTGAGAAAAATGATACCCCTCCAAATTTGTGTTTTAGAACTGTGCGAATTTTATATGTGTGAACATTGCGGATCTTGTTATGGAACAAGGATTAGGGACTTAATAATCACTTGCTAACAATTGCATGAATCGGATAGATAGTAGCTTGTGATATTGACTCTGTGCTATGTGTGTGTGAGATGCTACTTAGTTCCCTTTATGTGTTGAATTCAGAACTTGCCTAGTTAGTTTTTTCTCAATTAAAGAATAGTCAGTTAGGAAAAGATCATAGGCCATTTTTTATTTTAGTCCACTTTTAGCCTAAATGACCTTCCATGCATGAAATAGTATCCCTTGATCCCTGTTTTGAGCCTTGTAGCCTATTTCTTTATTTTCACCTTCCCATTTGTGTTACAATGAACCTGTTTTGGCCCTGGTCCTTCTTGGACATTGTGCACCAAAACTCAGGAAAAATGCCTATGTTAAGGGTGCCTATCATAGGGTTGTATAGTCTAAAGTAGGTATGTAGAAAGGGAAAATAAGAGAAATAGTTAGTAGGGTTGGGTGTGGTAGCAAAATAAATGAAAAAGAAAATAAGAAATTGAATAATAAGTGAGACCCCAAAGTTAGTGTAATGCTAAGAAGGCTTAGTCACTTGATATTTCCATATGTACCATACTAACCCCCAAGCCTACATTACAAGCCAAGAAAATTCCTATAGTGTTCCTAACTTGACTGTCTGAATACTAAGGTAAAGAAAATAAGGGCAAGCCTATGGTATTTGATACATATTAATTGGAACTTCTCTCCTTAGTGTTAGTGTCTTTTGACTATCCTGCATTAACATGTATTATTTCATATGAGTGATTTGGGACTTCTTTGTTGTGAAGGCACATGAGTCATATTGCTAGCTATTTGCTTGTTTTGGGTTGTGTAACTTGTACATATGTGCAGTTGTTTGTTATTAATGTAATATAATACCTTGATCCTATTATGTCACATTGTTATCCTTTATGCTTATACACAGTTGGTTTTGAAAAGTGAGATTGGAGGGGTGTTGTGTTTAGAGCTTAAAGTATTGATTGGCTGCCTTGAACAGCTTAGATTCTCCTAGTTAAGCATCATGTTTAGTTAGTTTTGTTTTATTGTGTTTTGTTTCCTAAGGCCATGCAAATGTTCTAAGTTGAGGGTGTTGATGTGCTATAGATATATATATCACTTTAGATGCTTAAAATGAGGAAAATATACAAGTTTTTGAGGTTGGTTTGTTAGATATGATGCATTTTGGGTATGTTTTGCAAGAAATCATGTTTGGATGCTAAGTTCGTAAAAAGGATGAGAAATGTTTTTTGGCTACTTATGGGAGCAATTATGGATGCTCGAGACACTTTTTGAATTGTTCATGACCAAACTATGTGTGGCATATGCTAAGGCAACATGCGGACCACATGTAGCACATGTGGACCGCATGTAGGCAAAGCATGTGTCAGATGTCCAAAATTCAAAGAGCTGACCTGCAAGAAATTTTGGTTCAGAAATGTGTGGTCAATACATGTGACGAGCCTGCAGGCCGTATGTACCACATGCACCTAAAGCCAGGGTGCATGTAGAAACCATATGTAGCCACCGACCCTTCTTTCTCCTATTTCGTTCTAGCTTTGGTTTTAAGGTTTCCTCATGTACTATAAATACCCCTTATGTATTTTTTAGTAGAATTTAAGCATTCTTGGTACTCGGAAACATATTTTAATTCTGATATCAAATCACAGGATAATTCGGAAGCAAACATACTCATTTTAGCTCTCATTCTAGACACTAATTTCGAAGCATATTGCAAAAGCTGATGAAACTTCAAGGCATACTCCTTTATTGTCATCCTGCCTTACTTCAAATTCATGAATTACTCAGCTTCACCTCTCTCAACTCCTCAGGAAAGAAGCAATCGAGAAAAACAATAGAGAACTCATCCCACAAAGCAGACTCAGCATCATCACCCCTTATTTGATCCCATTCCTTATACCACTAATACGCCACATCCTCAACTGATAAGAAGTGAACTTCACACCCTCCACATTAGTAATATTCATCATACAAAAAGTCTTTTCCATCTCATTAATGAAATTTTGAGGAACTTCCTCAACTTTAGAACAAGTGAAAGTTGGAGGTCTCAACCTCATAAATTGCCTAACTCTAGTGACCTCAGAAGACAGAGCAACAAAAGCAACATGCTTAGTCTAAGAGGCCACCAACTAGGTAATTAAATAGATCGACTAGAAAAACTCAACATTAGACACACCAGCCTAAGATGTATGAGGAGGGCTAGAGGGAACTGGTGGAACTCCACTAGGAAAATCAGAAGAAGCGACCCTAGACCGTGTCTGACCTCCTTGAGTAGGATAAGCTCCATCCACATTGTCCTTGTATAGGATAGAAGAGTTTCCACGAACACCAAATCTTCTAGTAGGCTCGACCTGGAAAGCAAACATACGGGAATTAGAGGAGATTTCAAGATCTTAGATTCTATAGACCAAAATATAACAACAAGAAAGGGAAACTTTCCTAAATACCTCGTTGCCTCTCCCTTATAAGTCTGTCGCACTACATACCCATAAAAGAGACTCTAATTGAGATAGATTTATGTACACCCAATGACACCAAAAGTAGATATGATACTGACTTTGACATGATCCAAACAAGGTCTGTCCATGACAGGCATCTCAAGTCCAACGAGGACCATTGATGACCCCCTACACCTAACCAAACAGAACAGAATACCCCCCGCATCGAATGAATTTTAAACATATAACAAGATAGCATAATATAAGGTAAAAGAATTTAAGTCATGTCTATAATTTGGTAACCATTAACCAACCAAAATGACCAACCAACATCACCTAAGACACGGTAATCCACAAAGCCTTCTAACAAAAATGAAATCGATAAATTTGTGGGACATGCCTCCAACCCTGACAATGACAATGACAATGTTAATGATAGTGTAATATCTCAATCCTAATCTAAGAATGGAAACTGATAAAATATCTGTCTTTCAGAGAATAAAAGCTTACCACTTCACTACTAATGATCGATAAATCAAGCCAATCCACCAAATTTTTCACAGGAAAAGTAGAAGTATCTTCGGTGCTTGCATCGCATGGGGATACAACATCCAGATATGGTTAGTGGGTTGAGCACAAGCGTGTAACTCAGGGATAGGGCATAAAATAAAGCCTTCAAATCCAATTCAAATCCATGTGAACATCATCATATACATAAATAAATAATATACCGAGAAGAGAACAAGGCTTATCATGCACTTTAAAACTTTAGCCTAGATAGTGTAGCTCAACCGTCATAATATAAAAAGATACCCACGAACTATATGGGTCCATCTCTCCCCTAGATAGAAGGGCCACAGTGTGTGTCACCGCACGAACTAGAGGATGTACATATGTACCATGGGGGACTCGAACCTCCCAAAATATCAAGTTGACTTAAGCACCCAATCATGTAGTATAATGTGGGGTACTCAAACCTCTAAATCATATAATAAGGGGGACTCAAGCTACCTGGTCATTTAGACCCCCGCATCGGCAATTGCGGTTTCTAATATTGGTCCCTCAAGACCTCAACTTTCATGACTCAGCAACACAACCCTCTTTTAAGCCCGATTAAAACATTTATCACGCATTCGCATTCATTGAACCATAATACATATTAAGGCATACATTGTTGGTATCGTCATACCAACTACACTTGCAAGAAAACATCATCATGCTAAACCAATTTTTTATTATTTAGGGGAAATGCATATCCCTCTTGGTTCAAATATATATTAGCTTGGGGGAATTACAAAACCCCATAAAGTTCAATTCAAAATCATTATACTTTATTGACTTTTCAGATTACTCAATAGCTCAAGAGTAGTTCAATGTGCATACTTTTTGTATTCCAAACTAATTTCGCAATATGATGTTGAGGACATTTCCAATTTAATGGTCAATATTAAAAAATTAGGGGAAATCACAATCTCTTAGTTTATTCACCATACCCATGAACCCCACAAGTTCAGAACCATAATTAAAGCATGAATAATATTATGTAAACCATGGAAAACATTATTCAAACACAAACATTCAAAACCCTGAACCCATGTTCCAAAACCAACATCAAAACTATATTAATAATACTTTAAGACATATGATTTTAACAAAGTAATAATTGGGGAAGAGTAATATTCTTGAAAGATTCTCAATTATGAAGAAACCTTGAATTGACCCCTAGATGCTCAACCTTGAAGAAACCCTAACTTGCTTTGACTTGTTAGGGTTTTTGAGAGAGTAAAGAGGGTTTTTGACTTAATAAAGTGTTAAGATAACTTTCCAAAGGTGTCTTTGGATGTTGGGTCTATGTTGGTAAAGAGGAAAATGTCCCAAGTGCCCTCAACTTAAAAGCTGATAAATTATCGCCAGTGACTATGGGTCACCCTATGATTTATAACGACACATTAAGACTCGTTCCCATAAGTCATAGCCAAGATAGTGTCATTAGGAACATTTACTATTGACCCTACTACTTACACTATATGACTCGTTAGGGGACCTTATGACTCATTAGATCCTAGTCGTCACTAGGATAGTAATACTTGAACATACACTGGTTTGACTACGGTTGGGATATCACGACTCTTAATGAGTACTTATGACTCGTTGAGAGATACCCATACTCATAGTAGATAACTTAGCCACACATATTGGTCAGGCTACGATTTGGGTCCTTACGACTCATCAAGAAACCCAATAACTCATAAGAAGGAGTCATAGTCTGGGTAGTGAGGATAAAATTTCAAATATTTTCAAGAACTAAGAATCTAGGTTTTTTGAAAGACCCCACAAAGTTTCCTCGTAGCTGAGCCTTAGAGCATGTTAAGAGAAGAGTAATTCTTTCCCTAAAAGATTAAGAAGTAACTTCCCAAGTGATTGGTGTTTCAACCATATAGAATTTTCTTAATTTGACCTTTTTCATGTAGATAATTGAATTAGTTTTCTAATGATACCAATTTTGTCCAAATTCAGCATCGGGGTGAGAAGTTGTGGCCATTTTACTGAGAGTTGTCCAAACTGCCCAAGTGCGACGGATGATTCAACAGACCATCGGGTCTATGATGAACCATCGCTCGGGCCATAATTACCAGGGAATAAACTCTCTTTCCTAGACCAAGTGCGATGCCAGGACGATGGACCATCAAGGCTGCGATAGGCCATCGTTGAGACCGTCGCCACTAAGGCAGTGTGGTCTCATCTTGGCCATCGAGCGATGGACGATCCAACAGACCATCGAACCTTTGACAGACCATCGATCCGACCATCGCATCGACCGTCGCAGCCCCCATTTAGTATTTTTAAGTCCTTTTTACAAGGGGCTTTTGGGTCTTTTCCCTTTTAACCCTCAGATATATATTCCAAATGAACTTGATATCCTCATTATCTCCCAAAATATCCAAAGTCTAGGGTTTCTCCCTCAAGAGTAAATCTAAAAACCTTTTCCAAGAAATCCAAGAACTCACCATGGATTCTACAAATTGAGTTGAGATTTGAGTTTTCCAAGTTCAAAGATTGCAAGAACTCTCTCTCAAGAGTAAGAAGAAGAGTTTAGAGCAAGCTCGACCATCCAATTTCATAATCTAAGATATGTGGGGCTTTGAACAAGGGTAATCCTTTCATCCTTGTGCCTAAAGGCTTATTTAAACTATGATTTTTTGCAATCTATGAGATTTTACATAAATTTGAATTAGGATTTTTCACCCATTATTATTGATTGCAATATTTTGATGTTTCCCATGAATTGAGAGTCTAATGGCATGATTTTCACATATTTTCTTGAGAAATTACAGCTGGGCCTATACCCCATGATTTTAATCCTTGAGAAGTTAATAGTTAAAATGTTTGAGATATTAAAGTATATGAGTATGTTGAGATTTTGAGAAAAATTGCTAAAATTTTCAGATTTCTACATGAGTTATAAATCTATATGCTATCTATTATGCTTTTGATGAGTTTTAACTTGAGAATGAATTATGTGTTATTGAGCCCTACTTGAGATTTGCAATTTTATGAACTCTTATGTTATAAATGCCTATGATTTGAGTATTCTGAGATTATTGAGAAATGTTTTGACCTAATGGTCATGGAGTTTTGAAATCCACTTCACTACATGAGACTATAGATTTGATTATTAGGTTCTTATTGAACCATGAGATTATTCTAAAGTGGATTTTCATAAGATGAGCGAGATAATCTAAGGGGAGTAGTATTTAGCACCACGTTGGGTAAGTTACTACAGTTTCTTTCCCCAGAACTACGTGCCACCGTAGGTTGGGCCTGAGGTCGAGATAATTGTTGTGCCCAAGATTAAGATATTGGGACCGAGGCTGAGATAAGTGATCACTGAATTGAGGTTATACTCCCTAGCAAGAGTATGACACTCCTCCCCAACGTGGGGTCTCTTCCTTAGGAGGACAAAACGTTGGTCTCCATATAGCTCGCATGGTTTATGTCGGTTAACAGAACCTCCATTGATACAAGTTATTTTTCCTAATAGTAAAGTAGTAGATTTTCTCCCTAAGACCAAAGTATTTTCCCTTGTTATAAGTATTTTCTCTAAAACTATAAGATAAGTTATTTCCCTAAACTAGAGTATCTTTCCATTGAGATAGAATGATTTCCCTAAAGCTTGAAACGAGATATTTTCCTAAAGTGAATAAAATGCCTTTAAGTATGTTTCAAAATTATATGATTCTGAATTTCCAAGTACTTGAGTTCAAAAGAGTTATGAGTTCTTGAGCATTAAAGAATTTTACTCTCCATAAGACATATGAATGAGTTGAAAATATTGTTTAAAGTTTCCTTTAGCCTATGGGTAATGAGAATAAGAGAAGATTACCGATTTCAAAGTTAAACTATGATGACTCACGAGATTTGTATTACATGATCCATTCTACATGATTGATGAGCTTTACATTTTATACGTATTCAAGCCATATGAGTCATTACTTATTACATGCATGATTTGATTAAAGAGTATTGAAGCTGTTCTATATAAATACATGCCCTCCATATACTCAGTATATTCCCAAGTGTTGATCCACATATACGTCTAGGTGCTATATTGTCTTATAATATAGGTTCAGGTGCTCAGTCCTAGCCTCGTCAGTGACTTTTGAGTACCTCTGTCTACATTCCTATAGTGGTGAGTCCTCATGGTTCAAGTACCTATCTTCAGAGATTTCTACATTTGAGAGACTATGTTATTACTTTTAGTTTATTTTGAGTCAGTTGGGGACCTATCCTAATGGCTCTCTAGTACATGGATTAGTAGAGGCTTTGTCAGACTAGTTATCAGATCGTGGTTGTGTTAAGGTTTTTCGGTATTACTTGGTTATTTGGACCGAGAATTTTCTCCATATTTCCTTTTATATGATATGACTATGCTAGTGTTTGAATTATTTTATCTTGAAATGAGTGTTATTAGTAGAAACAGGCTCAAAGGGTTAACTTAGGGGTACTTGTAGCCTTAAGCACCGTGTAACATCCTGGGAGGTGATTTTGGGTCATTACAGTTTTGAAACCCATTTTTAAAGATAATGATTCCTTGAGAATGTAAGAAAATTAGGTTAGTTTTAGAAACGCGATTTTCCTGAGTAAGACCCACATAGGGGTTTTGATGTGATTTTGGGAATTGTAGCGCAAGAGTGTGATATGAGTACCGTTATTCTTGTATTGATGAGTAGAACATGTTTATAATATATTGGTATAATGAAGAGGCTTCTTCGAAGAGAAAATGGAGCTTTATAAGTTTGTTTAGCTTTGTTAGGCGTCGAGATATGGTAGGCTTATCCATTTTTAGATTGAGCTATTTCATAGTATTCTTATGATATTATGTTAGATTTTTGATGGATTTTAGGTGTTGGATTGATGAAATGCAAGATTTGGCTTAGACGGATCATTTAGGCCCTTTTGAAATCATAGAGTTGAAAGACTTAGCTTGTTTTCTTGTGTCTTAGATTAATTAAATTTTATTCCTCATATTTAGCATGAGAATGACTTAGATGACTTAAATTAGGTAAAAATTCTTTAGTCACTCATGCTTTGGGTGAACTTGTCCTTAGTTGCCTACCCTAATGAAGTTGCCTTAGTTTTCGTTGAACTTAGTGTGTTTTGAAAAGATCTCTACCTTTGGGCCAATTACAGCTTGTTTAACATCTAAAAGTGGATTTAGATACCTTAAGCCTAGTTTGGGTTTATTTTCCTAGATGGAACTCGAGGATTAGAAGTGGACTCTTTACCCAATTTAGGCTATGACATGTTAGTTTTTTGTAGATTTTTTACGCTTATTAGACTCTTGGAAATGTGTATTGAGGCAATATGTAGAAATCTTGATACTTGATGGTTATGTTGGTTAGTGTGAGGGTTGATGCCTATTGATTATTTTATTATTTTTGCTATTGATAATACTCCATGTAATGTTGATTATATATATATATATATATATATATATATATATATATATATATATATATTTATCTTGTTCCAGTTTAAAAGATGATTATGTTGTTGATTATATACATATATTCAATTCAAGTAAGGAGGATGATGGCACTATTGATATTATTAGTTCAAGTCTGACTATTGATTATATTTATCGATTTGAGTCCAGCTATTGATTATTTACAGGCTCAAGTTTGTCTATTGATTATATTTATTGGTTTAAGATTGGATATGCATATAATGGTATGATGATATATTTTTTATGATTGACGATATCGGGGTGTGAGATTGAAAGTAGCAATTTGGTTAAGTCAGAAAAATAAGGAAATAATTATAATATGGAATGACATAAATGGACTCTAGTAATAAAATAACTAGTTGATAAATGACGACTAGTGGGTAGATGATGGTTAACCAATAATTAAAGTAGTGATAAGAGATGGATAGTTGATTAACAGACTAGTGTGTAAATAATGATGAGTTTTCTATGTGTTGGTAAAGTTGTGGAATTTAGGTACTTTGTTAAATATTGGTAAATTGTGGAATGATGGTTAAATAATGAGTTGGTTATTGATAAGAGATGAATCATTGATTTATTCAATCTTTGAATCATTGATTTATTCAATCTTTGAGTGTCCTATCCAGGTGTACAGGAGTTTGTGATGAGCTATTTACTTTCCGTACCAATTGGCATATGGGAGCCAATTTTAAAGTGATAACAGGATGTGTCTATACTCTATCTTATGTTATTATTTTGATTTATTTACTTATCTATATATAACAATGTTGGAGATATTTCAGGTTCGTTTTCTGTACCTTGACTTTGTTAAGATATCTTGCATTTTATCATACTTATATCATAATTTAGCTTAGTTGTTCGATGATGCCCATTGAGTACACATTGTTTTGGTACGTATACTATACTTCTATATCTTTTGGTGTGGATCCGAGTACTAGCTGTTGTCGTTGTTCATTGATCATGTTGTATTGATTTTTTGGAGATAGAGTGAGCTTTTAGAGTCGGAGTCACCTATTTCCTTCTATCTTTTGATTTTTAGTCTTTAGTTATTGTCAGATATTGTTAACTATTCTAAGTCTTTAAGTTGTATTACTATTAGATGCTCTTGTACTGGCTCTACCAGGTCGTGGGATGGTATGTTGTACTGATTGTCTTATCTTTTTAGAATTCCTTGCTTATTTATAAGTGTGTTGTTTATTTTTATCTAATATTGAGAATTTTCCACCAAGTTAACCCATTGTGTTTAACTCCAAGTTACAGTTTGGATTACCTACTTGGTGATTAGAGTAGGTGTCATCATGACTCGTAAATTAAGTCGTGAGGTATCAAAGCCAGGTTACTCCAATATTGTTGGTACAAGAGGAAGTGTCTAGTAGAGTTTCGCTGATTGGAATGATAACGTATGTTTCTTATCTTTAGGAGTCTATGGGAGATTCTTAGGAGTTCATCACTTATTTCACTCATATCGTGCTAACAGTCTATGTTGGTTTATATAGTATTCCTTTGACTTTACTCTTTTGTAGATGGTCAGGATATGTGCTACTACTACACGACACGAGGGTCCCCATACTGAGCCTAGGGACCTTACTCCTGTTTATGCATGACATATAGGTCGTGGACAACTGGGTGATGTGTCCCAAACTAGAGGCCAGGATAGGACGCCTTCCCAAGGTCCTATTCCTACTTCTGTGTCAGAGATTCTTTCACCCCAACCAGCGGTGAACCAGGGACTAGATCAGGCTCTACCAGTGTTTATTTTCTCTTTAGTGCTCAGAGATACGTTGGTTCAAATTTTGGGTTTAGTTAGTGGTGCGCCATTTGATGATGCACATTCTACTAATTAGAGTGGCACTGAGGTAGGGGCGTAACCTGTATCTGTGGATCCCAGAGTTGAGGTTCCACCTACACCGATATTTTCTCAGCTGGTAGTTTCTTATCCAGTGGTTGCTTAGCTTTCTATGTCTTCTAAGGAGCAATGGATGTTAGGTAGATTCTTGAGATTGGATCCGGCCTAGGTTTTCTGGTGTACTGAGCGACGATGCTTATGAGTTTTTGATATCTTGTAAGGATAGGCTTCATAATTTGGTCCATGTTGAGAAATATTATGTGGATTACACCACATTTCAGCTGAACCTGGCTTCTCAACATGTGGAGAGGTTATATGGATTCTAGACCAGTTGGATCTTCTCTTTTGTCATGGACTCAGTTCTGTGAGATATTGTTAGAGAAGTATATGCCTTGCAGCCTTAAAGATCATTTTAGGGATCATTTTCTAGATTTGAGAAGGGCTCTATGACATTTACAGAGTATGAGGCTCATTTTCACAAGTTGGCTAGGCATGGGACTTCTATTTTGGATACTGAGTATGAGAGAGTTTGTTGCTTTGTTAGGGGGTTGAGGCTTCCCATTGGTATGTCTACTTAGATTTTAGTTTTCTTAGGTAGGTCTTTTACTGAGGTGTCGAAGCATGCTCGGGTGATGGAGGATATGTATCGTGAGGCCCAAGGGGGCAACGATAATAGTCCTAGATATCAAGGCAGTTTCAGTGGAAGCCATAGTAGCTCTCAATTCAGAGGTAGTAATTCTCATGGTTGGTATTCTCCAGGCCTATCCTATCAGCCTAATCTACCTATTTAGTAAGCACTTTAGATTAATAATAGAGGCCAATATAATGATAGAGATCATCCTAGATAGGGTGGCGGACTATCTTTAAAGGGTTCATTTTCTGGTCACTCTAGTCATATGGTTATTTTGGGTCAGCCAAATCTGTTGTTTCCGGTTCAACTCAGGGAGCCTGTTATTGTTGTTGATCTTTTGGTTATTATTCTTAAGAGTACCCTAATCGTGGGGCACTTGTGGTTTTAGTACAGGGTATTCCCCTATTAGAGCAGTTCATCCCTCATCTAGAGGTGTTTCTCATGGTTGTAAGGGTGGTTCCCAGGGTACTCGACGTGGTTATCAGGCAGGCAGGATAGGAGGTCAGTCAGGTGCCCAGCTAGGTGGAGGGTGTGGTCAATTGTATGTAGCATATGATAGACCCAAGGCTGAGACTTCAGTTGCTATTATTACAGGTGCTATTTTAGTGTGCTACAAGCCAGTCCTTGCTTTATTTGATTCGGAATCAACATATTCATATATATCTGCTTATTATGCCCCATGGTTGGAGTTGTCTTATGACTAATTATCTGTGTCATTGCATGTATCTAATCACAGGGGCGATTTAATAATAGTGGATTGAGTTTTCAAATCATGTGGTATGACTATTTAGTTTTATTGTTAGAGCTTTCCTATAGCTACTCAAATTCATTCATGACTTGCTGGGACTGACAATTCGGTTATCGGGCAGTCGTTTCATTTTTTGAGATGGATTTTTGTTTTGACTTCTTCTCTGGTTTCAAATGGCCACCAAGCAAAATCTTCAGTAAAAAGACTTCAAATGCAAATTTTAACCATGCTAGCAGTTCCAAAATATAGATTTTATACTAGGTGGATCTTTGGTACAAGTCCTGAGGAACCCGATCTTATTTTGACCTGCTCGTCAAAAAATTAAGAAAATGAAATATGGGTGTGGGACTCATATTTTGTAAAAATGACCTCGAATAGGAAATACGATTGCTCTATTAAGTCTGGAATATCGAATTTGGTACAGTTACATAGTTTGTTTGCGTATATGGGATTCTGGGTGGATCCCGAGGGGTTGACGGAGACATGGAAGAATTCCAAGTTTCAGCTGATGTCTGGTTCCATAACTATCGTGAGCCAAGGGTCACGATTACGATACCCTTGGCATTCAGTGATTACCAAGGTCGACGTATATTGTTGCGATTATGATTAAGCCTGCCAGCTATAAGATGGCATGATCGCAACAGCTCAGGCTGTGATAGTGACTGTCGTGGACCTAGACTAGGTATAAAAGGACCCTTTTTTCACGATTTTTGCCATTCTTCATCACTTTCATGAAAGCTAAAATGTCACTACCCAAACTAGTGCCTAGCCGTGACGGGAATTCCAAGTCCACCGAGGACCGGAGATTGCCCCCGATCCTATTCTAATACAACTAAGAACGCATAGCAGTGGATGAACATCAATCTAAGAAAAATGTAATATGAGATCCAAGAAGGTTATGTAAACGATCAACATCTAAAACAAACACAACACCCAAGCTCACAGAATCCAAAAAGCCTCTAAAGATATCGAATACCAACAAAATGTCAGGACATACCCCCGACAAAAGCCAAAACTAGATCAAGGAAAAGTATATGACATAATGAAACCAAATCATGAAATAGGTTCTTCCGATGTATGGAAGCTGACCACTTCAGTCTGACTCACGAGTTGTGCCACGATCACCTAGTCACTGTGTAGGAAGAGTAGAAGTATAGCCAGTTCTTGCATAACCTGAGGATATAGCACCTGAAGACAGTTACAGGTTTAAGTGCTAGCATATAACTTAGGGATAAAGGAATAAATAATGCCATCGATGATTATTCAAAACCAGTCAAATCCCATGATACATCAAATGGAAATACATATATATATCACATGCCGAGAAAGGGAACAAGGCTTAGCATGAACTTGCAAAACATTAACCTAGACAATGTACTTCATCCATCATAAACATCCACCCATGGGCTATATGGGTTCAGCTCCCTCTATTGAAAGGGCTCCAGTGTATGTTAGTCGCACGAACAAGAGGTATCAAGGAAGACCTGGGAATGCCCCGACCCCACGTCAATCTAAGATACAATATATATATATATATATATATATATATATATATATTGAATAGTATGAACCATGTACACAGGTCATCAAGACCAAACCTCATGTCGACAAACACGAGTTTCTAATACAAGTCATCCAAGACCCACACCTTCATATCTTTGCTACATAACCCCTATTAAGCCTAATTTAAAACAAGTTTCACATAACCCATTTATTAATTAATGAACTAACTATTAAGGAACATACATGGGTATCGTGATACCCTTACACTTGCAAACTTATCTCTATGCCATAACAATTATGTTTAACTTCGGGGAATGCCTTGACCCCCTTTTTGTTCATTAAATCAAAATATAGCCAACAAGGTATTTAAATCTATGTTAATTGTTTAACCTCTTCAAGCCATGCAAATACATAGGTGGGTTTGTCAAAACAAGTGACAAAATCATATTCATTAACAATTTCACAAATAGGTTGAGGGCACATAATTTCCAAAGACATAAATCAAGTTAAAATCATCAAATTGAGGACCAACCATGACCCCTTAGTTTAATACCATTCCTATGCGTCCCACACAGCTCAAAATTATATGTAAGACATGAATGTTACATAAATAACCATAAAAAAATCAATGAAGTAACCAACCAAGTCCAAAATCCCTCAGCAATGTCAAAACCACATCAAAAAGATTCTTTTATAATCAATCAATGCCATTATAAAAATATAAATTCAAGGGAAAGAGCTACATTCCTTAATTACCAAGAAACCAAAAGAAGAAAACACCCTTAGGATCCTAGATGGCCACCTCATTGGACCTAGTCTTGACTTGAAAGGGGAATTTTAGAGAGAGGATTTTTGAGAGAGAAGTAATTGATGCTATGTTGTGAAAACTGATAGAAATAGGTTAATATAGTGTTTAGGGGTCGGTTATAAGTGAAAGGACTTCAATAACACTCCTCCCAAGTCAACAAAACAAAAAATATTTCTATGTCGCGGAGGGTAATCTCCATGATAAAATCCGTGTCGCGCTACTATTGCAGACCCTTACTGCCTCTTCACGAAAATGCTCATAACTTTTTGCTCTGGTATCGGATTACAGTGAAATTGGATGCGTTGGAAAGAGGACACATTTATACATAATTTTGAGGGTCTTTATCACTAAAATTCCACATATTACATAAGTTATACACGTTTAAAGTTGACCCTAGTAGAATTGAATTCCATAATTTGGTCGATAATGAAAGTTCTTAACTCCACTTCACTCTAAGTTTTTACTATGAACAATATTCCCTTCAAAGTTACTTTTCACACTAGGATAATAGTCATTACACATATATTTATGTAGAAATAATTGAATTCAAGTCTATACATATAGAATTGTAGGCCGAAAATGTTGGGTGTTACATAAAACACCTAAATAGTGTGAGAACAATAAATTGAAGCTTTTTGGTAATTGTTAAGCTGGATTAACATTTATTTTTGCGATTATCTTCTTCTTTAAGGTAATAATTTACCCTTTTCTTGGTGAAATTTCTTGATTTCTTGCTTAAGACCCCAAAAGCTTAAGGGTGATTGGAGCCCCATTTTAGCTTGGTTTTCGCCCATTTTTAGGATAATGATTCCTTGAGTATGTAAGAATGTTGGGTTGGTTTCGAAAATATGATTTTCATGAGTGAGACCCACATGAGAGTCTTGATGTGATTTTTGGACCTGAAGTGCAATAATGTGATATGTGTATTGTTATTCTTGTATTGATGAGTGGAATATGTTTATGATAGATTGGCATCTTGAGGAGCCTTCTAAGAAGGGAAAATGTTTCTTCAGCTGTTCGTTGAAGTTTCTTTGGCGTTGAGGTAAGCTAGGTTTATCCCTTGTTAGCTTGAGCTATTTCATAGTATTCTTATAATATTGTGCTAGATTTGGAATGGGTTTTAGTTGTTCGATTGATGAAACTCAAGACTTGGCTTCGATGGATCGTTTTGGCTATTTTTAAATCGTAGAGTTGAAACACTAAGATTGTTTCCTTATTCCTTAGGTGAATTGAACTTCATAACTCATATTTAGCATGAGAATACCTTAGATTTCAAAACCCAAACTAGGGTCTGCCCATAACGAATATCTCAAGCCCACTGTGGACCAGAGACCACCCTATTTTCCTAGATAAATGGAACACAATATAACTAGCAGCGGATTAATTCTGAACATATAACAAGATAGGCAACTCAACTAAATCATAAAGTAATCTAAGAAATTTTACATCCATCCCCATCCCCAGTAATCCTCAAAGCCTCTAAAATCCTAGAATTACCTAACTCGGTACATGCCCCTGACCATAGCTAGAAAAAGTCCAAAATGAATAGTCCAAAACATAATGAAACAAGAACATAAAATGAGGGCCTTCCAAAGTATGGAATATCACCACTTCAAGTTGATTCATGATCGATCCAAAAATCACCTAATCATGATGTAGGAAAAGCATAAGTGTCTCTCTCTATATATATATATCAACTCTTGAATACGTACTATATACATCACATCCACAAGTATATTACCTCATAAAAGAACATATTCAATATATTCTGATGAATTATCGATTATATATGTACGTCACATTATTATCACTGCAATAGTAGCATAATATCATTACCTCAATTGTATGATATAGGCATATTCATTATACAAAGATTATGTTTAACGTTATTTAATGCATATACAAAGGAAAATATTTATTTTATATATTGAAACATAAGTAAAAGATTAAGATTATATTTAACGTAATTTATTTATTTTATTTGATATATTTCTTAGCGTAATTTTTTTACAAAATCAAAGATTGATATGTGTAATTAGTGTAATTTCAAAAAATAATATATTTGATTTTACATATAATTATTTTCTTAATAAAAACTTACCACAGGTGGTCTCTTTTTTAAAATATTTTATTTTTTTAATATAAAAGCGACCACAAGTGGTCGGTTTCCTAAATAATTTTCTTTTTTATATTTTTTGTAGTTACAAAATCGATCACTTTTGGTCTCTTTTATAAAATATTTTAAATTTAATTTTTAAATAAAATCAACCACAAGTGGTCGAATTTTAAAAATTATTTTTTTTCTTTTTTAAAAAATCCAAAATCGACCACTGTGGTCTCTTTTATAAAATATTTTAAATTTATTTTTTAAAATAAAACCGACCACTGTGGTCTCATTTATAAAATATTTTAAATTTAATTTTTAAAATAAAACCAACCACATGTAGTCGCTTTTTAAAAATACTTTTAATTTTTTTTTAAAATAAAACCGACCACTTGTGATCGGTTTTTTTAAATTATTTTTACGTCCAATTTTTAAAAATCTAAAAACGGTCACAAGTGGTCGATTTTTTATTATTATTATTTTTATGTTTTATTTTATTTTTTTATTTTTTTATTTTTTATTTTTAAAAGAAATAATAATTAATACAAAATTATTGAAATGATTATTTTGAAATTTTAAAATTTAAAAGCGGCCATATGTGGTTATTTTTAAAAAGAGAAAATATTTAAAAAAAAAAATTAAAAACCGACCACAAGCTGTGGTCGGTTTTCCTATTTTTTTTAGTAGTGTTAAGTTAAACAAGTTTAAGTTGAGAGTTACATGCATGAAAGTATCACAATCATGGAGAGAACTCACCACTTGGAATCTCTAAATGATCAACCTTGAGAAACTTCTGGCTTGTTCTTGACTTATGGATTGAAGAGAGTTAAAGAGTGCATTTGATTATGTCTTTTAGATGATTGTAGGCTCCAAAAGGGTTTTAATGCCGTCAGTCCCAATTAAGGAAAAGGGAAAATGTCCAAAGTACCCTTAATAAAACACTAAAGATTTATCGCCCAGTCATTATGGGTCACTTTACGACTCGTAATGACTGACTACGAGTCGTCCCCTAGTCTTGTAATTTGCGCAATGTCCTAAGCCATCCCCATTGTTGACCCTATGAATTATGCCATATGACTTATACACAGACCTTACGACTCGTAATGTCCTAGTCGTAACCACAAAAGTGACATTAGGCACCTACTCTAGTTTGACTATGGAAAACAACCTATGACTCGTAATGAATTATTACGACTTATGACATACCAGTTGTAGTTACAATAGAAACACGGGTAACCCTCACTGGTTATCCTATGACTCGAGCCCTACGATCGATAAGGAGACCTTATGACTAGTTAGGTGTGTCGTAGTCTAAGCAGTGAGCTCCAAACTCAAGAATTTTCAGAGGAAAAAATCTAGGGTGTTACATTACCCCCCCCCCCCCCCGGATCATTTGTCCTTGAATGATGAGTTAAGTCATCTCTTAGCATGATTCTAAGACTGAAACTAAACCACAATTTTCTTTGACAAAGTTTGAAAAAAATATGATAAGGTAAAAACATACCTTAAGCATTATTGTCTAATTTGGGGAACAAGAACGGATATTTGGATTTCATGTCCTCTTCAACTTCTGAAGTATCTTCTTCAACCTTTTGGTTCCACCATGTAACCTCTACCGAAGCCACATCCTTAGTCATCAAATGATGGAATTATCAATCCAAAATCTTCATCGGGACTTCCTCATTAGAGAAAGAAGCCAAAATACCAATACTCTCAATAGGCACAACCAAAGAAGAATCACCCACACAGTTCTTCAACATCACATGAAAAATTGAATAACCGAAACCCAAAGTCGAAAGCAAATTTAACTCATAAGAAACCTTCCCCACTCTCATTAAAATCAAGTATGGACCAACATAACAGGGCTTGAGTTTCACCATCTTCCCAAACCTTATCACTCCCTTCATGGGAGACACATTAAAAAACACTAAATTACCAACATCAAACTCTAACTCCCCTTAACTCACATCTGCATATGGCTTTTGGTGACTCTGAGTTATCTTGAGTCTGTCCCAAATCACCTTCACCTTTTCTATGGCTTGGTGAACAAATTCCAGACAGAACAATCTGGTCTCACCAACCTCAAACCACCTGATAGGAGATCTACAGCTCTATCATAAAGAGCTTTAAAAGGAGTCATCCCAATACTAGAGTGATAGTTGTTATTATATGCAAACTTGATGAAAGGTAAATGATCCCCCCACCACTACCTCCAAAATCAATCACACAGGCCCTTAGCGTATCTTTTAATGACTAAATAGTCTTCTTCATTTGTCTATCCACTGAAACGTGGAATGCAGTGCTAAGGTTCACCCGTATGACCAATCCTTGCTGAAACAAATGCCAAAAGCGAGAAGAGAATTGTGTACCTCGATATGAAATAATGGAAACTAGAGAATAATGCAATTTGATGATCTCTAGAATAAACAACTTTGTATAATCCTCTTTAGTATAAGTAGCCCTCACAGGTAAAAAGCGGGCAGGCTTAGTCATCCAATCTACGATGACCCAAATAGAATCATATTGATTTTGAGACCATGGAAGACCAGTAATAAAGTCCATGTTGATCACCTCCCACTTCCATATAAGCAACCTAATCTCTTGAGACATGTCGCCAGGCCTCAAGTGCTCAACCTTCACTTGATGATACATTACACACTTAACCATGAAGTTAGCCATATCTCTCTTCATGTTGTTCCACCAATAAATCTCTTTCGGTTCATGTTACATCCTTGTCGAGCCAAGATGAACAATATACCTCAACTCAAGAGCCTCAGTCCAAACGCTTTCCCGCAGCCCATCAACATCAGGAACACATAAGTATTCTTGAACATCGAGAACACATAAGTCTTCAACAACCACATTAGCTTTACCAGGATGGTAATGAAGACTTATAGTCCTTGAGCTACTCAAGCCATATCTTTTTCTTGAGATTCAACTCCTTCTGAGTGAATATATATTGCAAGATTTTATGATCTAAATAGATATCAACATGAACCATATTCAAGTAATGATGCTAAATCTTCAATGCAAACATAAAAGACGCCAATTCTAAGTCATGAGTCGGATAATTCCTTTCATGAACTTTCAGCTACCTAGAAGCATAGGCCATAACCTTACCATGCAACGTTATGACTCAGCCTAGTCCCATGGGTGATGCATCACTGTAAATAGCAAACCCATTAGTACTCTTGGGAAGGGTCAAAACTGGAGCAAAAATCCACTTATCTGTCAGCTTCTCAAAGCTACCCTCACAACTATCAGACTATAAAAACTTTACCTTTTTCTAAGTCAACTTTGTCAACAAAGCAACAATAGATGACAAACTTTCTACAAATCTTCTATAATACCCGACTAAGCCCAAGAAGCTCTTAATGTCGATTGGAGTCGTGGGTCAATACCATGTCTTTACCACCTCATCTTTCTGTGGATCGACCATGATCCCCTCATTAGACACAAAATGACCCAGAAAGGTCACAACATTCAACCAAAACTCACACTTTAAAAAGATGGCATATAATCGTTGATCCTTAAGAGTCTACAACACTATATAGAGGTGATTGACATGGTCCTCCTCACTCTTAGAATACACCAAGATGTTCCCAATAAACACAAACATGAATAAATCCAAGAACTATCTGAATACCTAGTTTATCAAGTTCATATTGTAACTGGAGCATTAGTCAACATGAATGACATCACCAAAAACTCATAATGACCATATCGGGTTCAAAAGGTAGTCTTTGGGATATCCGCCCCCCAAATCTTAAACTAATTATAACACGACCGAAGATCAGTATTAAAAAAATATATAGCACCTTAAAGTTGTTCAAAGAGATCATCTATCCTAGGAAGAGGATACTTATTCTTCACCATCACCTTATTCAATTGTTGATAATCTATACACATCCAAAGGGAACCATTCTTATTACACATGAAGAGTATAGGGGCACCCCATGGAGAAATACTAGGATGAATGAAACCCTTATTAAGAAGATCCTTTAACTTCTTCTTAAGCTCTTTCAACTCAGCCAGAGCCATTTTGTAAGGGGGACTAGAGATAGGATGGATAACTAGTAGAAAATTAATCCCAAAGTCTATTTTCGTTTCGAGAGGAATACCAGGTTGATCATCAAGAAATAATTTAATAAATTCATTATTAACGGGGACAAATTGTAGAGAGGGAACTTGAAAACTAGAATCTCTAACCCAAAGTAGATAGTATAGACACCCTTTGGAAATCAAGTTCCAAGCTTTAACATACGAAATAAACCTTTCATTAGGAACTAAGGAGCTTCTCTCCCATACCCTTACTGGTTTATTTGGAAATTAGAAACTAACTTCTTGGGTCCGATAATCCAGAGAAGCATAGTATGAGTAAAGCTAATCCATCCCCAAGATCACATAAAAGTCTACAATATCCAATTAAATCAGATCCACCTATGTCTCCCAACCACCAATAGATACCACACAACCCCTATAGACCCTCATAGCCACAACAGAATTACCCATTAGGGTAGACATAAAAAAGGGATCGAGAATACTCTTAAGATCAAAACCAAAATGAACAGCCATATAAGAGATCACATAGGAAAGGGTAGACCCTAAATCTAATAAAAAACATAGATTATAAGAGAAAAGTTATAACATACCAGTAACAACATCAGGAGACACCTCAGATTCCTGACGGGTGGCAACATAAAGATAGTTTTGACCAGTGTTGGTACTAGAAGTTGCTCCCTTTAGCATAGAATATGAAGAAGTTAAAACCGAAACCTTATTAGCTCCAGTAGTAGAATTTTCTGCCAGATAGTTCCTATGAAAATGAGCAGGCTAGCCATATTTGAAGCATGGATTCCTCTCCTTATCACAATAACTATAGTGCTTCTGTCCATAGAATATGCAAAGAGGATATGATGGAGCTGACGGACCTCTACTAGCCTAGGTCTAGGCACCCTAGGACTTAAGCCAACTATCATCCTAAAATTGACGATCACCAGATGGCTTAAGATACGGAGCAATAGCCATAGAATAGGAACCAGAATTTACCCATGCCTTCTTCTTGACCCACTTCCTACTATCTCTAACATTGTTCGGTAGGCCTTCACCCTGATCTGAATACCTAAAATTCTTCGTTTGCCTTTCTCATATTTCTGCTTGGTTCTTCTTTTCATATTTAACCTACTGCATATACACCGCCAGCCTAGAGATATCTATGTCATTATTCAATATTATCGTC
The DNA here is from genome assembly GCF_002878395.1 of Capsicum annuum. Classification (NCBI taxonomy): domain Eukaryota; kingdom Viridiplantae; phylum Streptophyta; class Magnoliopsida; order Solanales; family Solanaceae; genus Capsicum; species Capsicum annuum. The sequence continues at coordinate 144,361,770 of NC_061115.1, read as the reverse complement.
GTACACTCTAGCATCAGGTCCTAAGACAAACCCAAATCAAACTTCCTCATCCATTCCCTCATGCTAGACACTAACTTCAAAGCGTAACGAGATAGTGATGTAACTTTAAAGTATACTCTTTTATAGTTATCCTTCCCTGCTTTAAGCTCACAAACTCTTCAAGTTTAGCATCCCTCAACTCCTAAGGAATGAATCTATCAAGGAGAGCACCAAAAATTTCCTCCCACATAGCCTGATCAGCGTCATAACCCCTCGATTACTCCCACTCCTCATACCATTAGTATGCCAAATCTATCAACTAATATATGACCAACTCTACACCCTATACATCAGTAGCATGCATCATCCTAAATATCTTCTTATTTTATAAACAAACCTCTGAGGACCCTCTTCAACCTTGGATCTTGTAAAGGTTGTGGAATTTAACCTCATAAATTGGGAAACTCTAGTGACCTTAGAAGATGAAGCAATAAAACCAACACGGTCAGGCTGATGAGACTGAGAAGTCACTAACTGAGTTAGCAAATAAATAGATAAATAAAATTCAACATTAGATATGTCTCCTTGGGGAGGTAGGGCATGAATATAATCAGCCTAAAAATCTCGAGGGGGACTAGTAGAGACCAGTGGAACTCCACATGGGCAGTCACTAGCAGGGTCCCTAGATCGGGTTCGTACTCCATAACTAGAATAAGTACCATCCACGTTGTCCTCAGGTGGGACAGAAGAGTTTCTATGAATATTAAATCTTCGAGGAGACATGATAGAAAATGCAAACAAATGCAATTAGAGGAGATTTCAAGACCTTAAACTCTATAGCCCAAAAAATAGATCACAAGAAAGGATAAACATTCCTAAATGCCTCATAGTCTCTTCCTTTTAAGTGCAGCACACTATATGATAACGCTCAACTTACACTTTAATTTAGTGCAAGGCGGTCGTCGTCAATATATTTACCCAACTTTTGGAGTCGAGGTCGAATCCATAGAGAATAATGAGAGTGGCGATTAAACTAATTTGAGACTACAGCTACAAGTTCAATTCAAACAGATGATATGAAAAGATAAAATAGGGGTTTAAGAGATTAGCCAATAAATTGTTGGTCACTTTTACTGAAGTGTTTGTAATCAAGAGTTTATGAAAAAATAAAATTATGTTCACTAGGGGTTTTGGTACTTGACAGATGCTAATAGTAGTTCAAGATTCTCATAGTAGATAGGAGAACAAGTTATCTTTATTGAAGTTATGCCTAAATGTCTCTCGACCTACTTAAGCATTTAATTACCTAATCCTCTCAGACTTAGGGAATTTATATTCATAGCCCAGATTTTACCTCAAGTTAACCAACCTTGCTATAGCGTTGATTATTAAACAGAGTTATTCCAAGTTCCTATTAATAATTCACTTCCCACTATATTTAATTTCTTTCTCAAGCAAATCAAAATGGGTTTTATCTATTGTTTACAACCAACAGACGTTAATTAAAACCTCAAAATTATTAAAAAGTCCAACCACATTTTGAATCGTGATCACTCGGCACTTTATCAAGCCCTAACCCTAGATCCCATAATTCAGGTTAATGGAATTTAGCCACTCATAATGCTAAAATAAAAACAACGAGTTGTATTTATGCTTTGAAAGTTAAACTTACCACAAAAAGAATAATAACTAGTGAATCGCAGATTAGATCACAAAGGAAATCCCAAAAGTAATAATGATAATCTCCCCCAAAAGTTAATTGAAAGTTGTATCAAAAACTTAAGGAGAAAAAACGTAAGACTCCGTTATGAATATCAAGTACAAGATACTTAGAAAACCCTAAAACAATGCTTTAAATACCAAGAGCTAATTATAGAAACAAAATTAAGATCACAGTTGTTTATCAAAATAGACGAAAACGAGTTATGACGCTTTATCAGGATCCTAACAACTTATCAGGAATATCGTCAGGTCGTCTTCATATTTGTACAAGTTCTATCTTAGTCTAACGGTGACTGCTGATGGCTAATCAGGTTTGTGATGACTTATCAGCAATGTCGACACACTTCAACTCTAATTCTCACATTCTGCCTAAGCCTGACGATGAACTTGATAGCTTATCACACTCCTGATAGCTTATCACAAAATGTCATCACATATCTCAGCCGACTCTCAGTTTCTACCTAGCTTGACGGAAACTCTGATAGCTTATCACATGGATGAAGACTTATTAGAAATGTCGTCAGCCACATTATTTTTCAGGCTCAACTCTTTTATTCCAAATTCAACTCTTTTTATTCCCATTTGCCTTAGGTTCCCTTGCATCATTATTTTCTCTGCAATATCAAAGTAAAACAATCAAAAACGACAAAAATTGCTCAAGACTTCACAATTATTTCTCATTAAAATCCTCAAATGTATTAGCATCAGCTCATACATTACTTTACACCTATAAATGAGACTCTACTTGACATAGATTTATAGATACCCAATGACAATGAACCTGGGCTATGATACCAAGCTTTTCACGACCCAAACCAGGGCCTGACCATAACATGTATCTAAAGCCTGTGAAGGATCGGAGACCACCCCCTTTACATAATACAACTAGTAGGGATGAATTCCAAATATATAACAAGATAGGAAACTCAACTAACTCATAAAGAAATATAAGAACTTTAACATCTATCCCAATCTATAGTAATTCATAAAGCCTCTAAAATCTAAGAAAAACCTATGTTGGGACATGCCCCTGAACATAGCCAAAAAGAGTCCAAAAGGAATAGTCTAAAACATAATAAAACGAGGACATGAAATGAGGTTATTCCAATGTATAAAAGTTCACTACTTTAATCTGATTCATGATCGATTCAGAAATTACCTAATCACTGTGCAGCAAAGTAGAAGTGTCTCTATTCCTTGCATTATGTGGGGATAAATCATTTGGATATGTTTATCAGGGTGAGCGCTAGCATAAAACCCTGGGTAGGGATAAAATAATGCCAACTCAAAATCCAGTCCAAACTCATTGTACTTGTTCACATATATGCATATATAAATATATATATATATATATATATATATAACGTTGGGATAAGAAACAAGGTATGACATAAGATTTAAACCATTAGACTGGACTATATAGCTCTAACCATCCTAAGGGCACCCACGGGCTATATGGGTTCAGCTCCTACTGCTGAAAGGTCCTACTGTATGTTAGTCGCACGAACCAGGAAAATCCAAGGATGAGCTAGGGAATACTACGACCCCAGTCAATCTAAAATATATATATAAGTGTGAACCATGCATACAAACATAAAGACCCCTACTACAACAAACATGGTTTCTATGATTGGTCCCTCCAGGACCTCCACCTTCCCCGGCGAGCTAAACAACCCTCTTTAAGCCCAATTAAAATAATTTTCACATAACCCATCTATTTTACCAAAGAATTATATACTAAGGCATCAACCATTGGTATCATCATGCCGTTACACTTGCAAACTTATAATTATGCCATACTAATTCCATCAACTTAGGGGAATACCACAACCTTTCTCCATTCATTAAATTTAATTGAGGAATGCCACAACCTCCTTTGTTCATTAAATCAAGTTTAAAATAAAAAGCATCGCCAACAAGGCCCTCAAAAACCTTTCCAGCTATTTAGCCATTTATACAATGCAATAGTTTAGGAAAGTAAGCCAAATCATGTGATTAACCATATTTCAAATGTAATTATGCAAGTGGGTTGAGGGAACATAATTTCCAAAATCAAAGTCCAAACAAAAACCATCAAATTGGGGAATACCTAATCTTGGGCATATTTATATGTCCAATCACCAATATTCACCCATATGTGGACTGGTTTTGAGAGTTAAAAGGAGCTATTCTTATTGCATTTAATCCCTAATTATGCTCTGTATCTAACCTATGTGATTAGTGATACGGGGTAAATTTTTAATGGATTTGGACAAAAATCAATGCATATTATGAATCTAGTGATGATGATGCACTGAGTTGATCATATAGAGTATCGTGGACTCTGGAAAGAGTTGGAAAACAACTTGGGATAGTTGGATTAGGTAGTAGTGCAATAAACAAAAAGAAACATGTGTTGTGCTTTAAAAAATCAGTGGAAAGCAAATTCCAGTGGCCCAGGGCGATTATCCCGTGACGTGGGCTCCAAAATTGGGCTCTTGAGACTTAGCAAAATTTTTCAAAATATATTCTAGTGAACCACCCGTGAAGCCTCCCTTGGAGTAACGCTACAGCCAATGCGGTGCCTCACTTCGAGCGATACTACAGCCAGGGCGACGCCTCACTTGGAGCTGGGCAACAGACAAAACGACGTGGGCTCCACTCCAACCAGGATAAATTAGCCTAGTATAAAAGCCAACATGGGAAACATAATTAGGGGACTTTAGAAAGCACAAAGCGGCGGAAAATCAGAAAAATCTCTCTTTTAGGGTTCTTATGCATTCTTGGAACTTCTTTACTTCAAGATTAATTCGTTGGTATGATTAATTACTTATTTTTTATGTTGAACTCAAACATGAGTGGCTAAACACCCTTTTTCTGGGGTTGAGCCCAAGAATATGATTACTCTTTGATATTCTTTATTATAGTTTATTTTGGGATTATCATATGGCTTGTTCTTAATTTCTTGAGCTTACTATTTTGATGAGCGTCCACCATTAAAATAAATCTATATTTCTATGTGATTTCGGGTGGAGAATTGTAGGATAGAACAAAGAAATTAAGGAGAAAGGTTCTTATCCTTTTATAAAATAAGGGGTTTGAATTAGCATCTAGGATAGGGATATACTAGAAGCCTTGCTTGGTTAAATTGAAAGAAGATAACATTATACATCTAGATGAATTGTTGCTTTTCTTCTAGCCGATGTAGTTACAATAGTCATAGAGGTGGAAGATTAGAGGTCGGGAGACCAAAATCATACTATAAACCTTGCAAATCAACAACCCAATAACCAATTAGACTATAACAAGAATAGAGATTTATAAGATTATTAGAAGTGCCTCAACCCTAGAATTCTCATCATTACTGTTCACAACCGTTGCTTGCTTTGCTGTTGTCACAAATTTTTATTTCTTATTTATTTAAATTTTTATTCAAAAGTTAAAAATCATCTTAATACTTTATAACACTTAAGACTTCCTTGTGTAAAACTAAAGTTGGTTGAATTGCTAGTTGCATAGTCCTTATGGGAATGATATCTAACTGTTTAAGTCACTAATTACTTTTATGATCGTGTACACTTGTGTGTGCATTTGAATGCAACAAGTTTTTTGTGCCATTGCTGGGGACTAGTATAATTAGTAATTTTCTAATTTTTTGGTTTTTGATAATAAGTTTAACTGTTAACGACTTGATCTTAATGGTTGAAATTTTGTAGGTTTAGTTGAATACAGGACTGACGAGAGATAGAGAGTTGGTAGAGCCTTTTTTTAAACCAAAACTGGTATTTCAATAGAAGCGAAGAGCTCAGTATCCTATTCAATAGGTTCAAATGGCTGAAATAAGAGATCTAAATGTTGTTGATGCAAATAATCATATGGATCCAAATATTGAACATATCCCAGCTCTGGTTATCCCAGTTGTTCCTACTCAACTATCTGCTAGACCTATTCGTGAGGTGGAAATCCCATTCGCGAACCATGCGACTAACAATATTTTCAAGCCCGAGCCAGGCGGTCGATTTGAATTAAAGTAGACTATGGTGTAGTTCTTGAATTCAATTGGGCAATTTTTTGGCCTTTCACATGAAGACCCACAGCAGCACACACTGGCCTTCCTGGAAATAAGTGATACTTATATTTCTACAGGAGTGAATACTTATTATGTCAGACTGATACTCTTCCCTTTTTGTTTAATTAAGGAAGCAAAGAGGTGGTTATATTCTTAACCACCACTCATCATCTCTTCTTGGGAAGATCTAGCTCAAAAGTTCCTTATTTGATTCTTTCCTTCTGGGAAGATTGCACATTTGAGAAATGAGATTTTGAGTTTTAGATAGAAAGAAGGAGAGAATCTCTACCAATCTTGAGAGGGATTTAAAAGTATGCTAAAAAATTACCCTCACCATCATCAGTCTAATAATGTTTTTGTTCATACTTTTATTGAGGGGTTAAAGCCAAATATCAAGGTTTTCTTGGATTCAGTAGCAGGTGGGTAAACTTTTGAGAAGACTTATGTCAAATTGTACACACTACTGAATTGGATTTCATAAGAGAATCCTGAATTGCATGCTAATTCGAGGAGTGCTCCTAAGAATGTTGCTGGTGTGTTAGAGGTAGATCAATTCACAGCATTATTAGCCCAACTTGTAACAATCCAAATCAAATGCCTACTCAATTAAACAATATGAAGTTGGGGGTTCCACAAGCAACAACTATAGCTAATGCAGTCTAACAGGTGAATTCTTAGTATGAGGTTTATGAAAGTAGCGAACACACGACAGATGCTTGTGTGATTAATCCGAATTCTATGAATTGTGTGGGGAATGCGAATCATCCAGGATAATAGAACTTTGGTAACACATATAATCCCAACTGGAGGAATTATCCCAATTTCTCATGGGGTGGAAATCAGGCACAAAACGATAATTAGTATAAGTGGCCTGTGCAACAGAATCAATAGCAGGTTTAGAATAATCAAGCTACTACTCAAACAAGTAATATAGAGAAGATAATGAAGTAGCTTTTAGCTAATCATACACAGTTTACAGCAGATTCAAAGAGCCAACAGTTGATTAGAAGGAATTTAGAGTTGCAACTCATTCAGATTGGGAGAGCACAAAATACATGACCTCAAGAATGCTTACCTAGCGATACTGAGTCAAATCAAAAGCAGGTAAATACAATTACAATAAAGATTGGGTTGCAGTTAAAGAAGTTAGTACTTGAGCAAGTTAGTCCCATAACCATTGATGATGATCCAAAATCCAATAAGGAGAAAGGGGTCAAAGAAAAGTTGCAAGTGATGAAACTCATATGGAGAAGAAGACTCTACCTTTACCATTCACTCAAAGGCAAAAGAATCACTAAGAGGAGGTTAGCTAAAAGAGGTTTTTGGATCTTCTAAAATAGGTTCATGTTAATCTTTCTCTTATTGATATTCTAGTGAGTGTTCTAAAATATGCAAAGTATCTGAAGGACATAGTGGCGAACAAGAACCGATTGATAGAGTATGCAACAATTGCACTTACTGAGGAGTGCACATCCAAGATACAAAACAAACTGCCCACAAAGCTGAAGGATCCAGGTAGTTTTAGTTTGCAGATCACTATTGGGTAGACCATCAGTGCTCATATTTGTGTAACTTAGGGGATAGCATAAATCCATATCTTGGTACTGAAAGATGGGTCTTGGGAGTCCCAAACCCACGACATTGTTTTGTAATTGGCTGATAGGTCCCTTGCTAGGCTGAATAGAATTATTAAAGATATTTTAGTGCAAGTGGGATCACTGATCTTTCCAGTAGACTTTATGATTCTTGACTTTGAAGCTAATCTGATTGTTCCATTTATTTTGGGATGCCCCTTAGTAGCAACAGGGTAGTCACTAATTAATGTAGCAGTAGGGGAGATGACAATAAGAGCGCATGATAAAGTGGAGGTTTTTTATGTATACAAGGTACTAAAATTACTGGCTATATATGAAGAATTATCTTTCATATCAGTTATTGACCTTGTATCTGAGCTACATCTATTATTGTCTGATAATCTACTACAGTGAGCTTTGATGGGCCATGATCTTTATAGAGATATAAAGGAACTAGAATTGGTTGAAGTTATGAATTTGGCGGTGGTTAAAATGAGAAAGCTGCCTTTTGAGCCATTGAACAGGCCAATTGGATCATCTCCCAGAGCTTTAATTGATGAAGCTCTAAAATTAGAGCTTAAGGTTCTTCCTCCTCAATTGAAATATGTCTACCTTGGTGATAATGATACCCTATCTATTATTATGTCTATAAGTTTATCTAATGTGCAAGTAAGGAAAGTAATAGCAGTCTTGAAAAGAAGAAAGAAGGCAATTGGTTGGCAAATATCTGACATTATAGGGATAAATATAGCTTTTTGCATGCACAAGATATACATGGAAAAAGGTTTCAAACCAAGGGTGCAGCAATAATGTAGATTGAATCTGGTGATGAAGGACATGGTGCAAAAAGAGGTTATCAGGTGGCTCGATAATGGGATTGTTTATCCAATTTTAGATAGCAAGTGGGTAAGCCCAATACACTGCATCCCAAAGAAATGTGGGATGATTGTGGTTACCAATTAAGCAAATAATATGATTCCCACTTGCATGTCACTTGATTGAGAATATGTATTAACTACTAAATGTTAAATGAAGCCACAAGAAAGTATTATTATCCTATTCCATTCATTGATCAAATGTTGAAAAGGCTAGTAGGGCAGGAGTACTACTATTTTCTTAATGGATACTCGGGATATAATAATATCCCTATTGTGCTAGAGGACCAATAAAAAACTATATTTCCTTGCCCATATGGCACATATGCAATCAGAAACATGCTTTTTCCAATTCACCTTTAACATTTTAGAGATGCATGATGGCAATTTTCTATGACATAGTTGAAAATTTATCGAGGTATTCATGGATGACTTCTCTGTTTATGGTAATTCTTTTGATGTATGCTTGCAGAATCTAGATCGAGTCCTAGATCAGTGTGAAGAGACAAATCTGGTGCTGAATTGGGAAAAGTTCTACTTTTTGGTGAAGGAAGGAATATTACTTGGCCATAAAGTGTCATGTAGATTACTTAAAGTAGATAAAGCCAAAATTGAAGTGAATGAATAGCTGCCATATTCGGTAATAGTGAAGGAAGTGAGAAGTTTATTAGGTCATGCAAGTTTCTAGAGGCGGTTTATTCAAGATTTTTCCAAGATTGCTAGCCCTATGAGTAAATTGTTAGAAAAAAAAAACTAAATTTGATTTTAAGGATGATTATTAAGAAGCTTTCGAGAAGCTGAAGAAAAAACTGACTGAAGCATCCATCTTGATTTCTCTAGATTGGGAGTTACCATTTGAATTGATATGTCATGCCAATGACGTAGCTGTGGGAACAGTTTTGGGGCAGAGAAAAGACAAGGTATTTCATTCTGTTTACTATGCTAGTAAAGTCTTGAATGATTCCTAAACAAATTACACAATCACAGAAAGGAGATGTTATCTTTGGTTTATGCATTCGATAAATTTAGATCATACTTGGTAGGCACAAGGTTATTGTTCACACAGACCATGCTTCTATCAAGTACTTGTTTGAGAAAAAAATACAAAATCATGGTTGATCAGGTGGATTTTATTGCTTCAAGAATTTGACCTAGAAGTGCGTGATAAAAAAGGAGTAGAGAATCAGGTTGAAGATCATTTGTCAAGGATAGAGAAGCATAACCACATTGTTGATGACACTCTTTGCATTCAGGAAGAATTTCTAAATGAAAAATTATTATCTATAGAGGTGAGTGAAGTTCCTTGATATATAGATATTGTGAACTTGCTAGTGTGTTGGGTTTACCCTCCTGAAGCTACCACTCAATAAAGAAAGAAACTGCTTTATGATTCTCGTACTTATATATAGGATGAGTCATATCTTTTCAAGCAAGTTCCGGATGGAATTGTACATAGATGTGTTCAAGAAGATAAATTTACACAAGTGCTATAAAAGTGTCATTTATCTCCTTATAGTAGCCATCATGGTGGTGAAACAATAGCCAAAAAAGTATTGTAATTCAATTTCTTTTGGCCGACATTGTTTAGAGATAGAGTGGATTTCGTGAAGAGTTATGATCAGTGCCAGAAGTTAGATACAATTTCAAGATGTCATGAGATGCCCCTAAATAATATTCTTAAAGGTTAAGTGTTCAATGTTTGGGAGATAGATTTTATGGGACCATTCCCACCCTTCAATGGCAACTTTTACATCTTAGTGGCAGTTGATTATGTATCCAAGTGGGTGGAAGTTATAGCTTGTCCTACTAGCGATGTGAGAGTGGTATTGAAATTTGTGAAGAAAAACATATTCTTCCAATTTAGCACTCCTAGAGCTATAGTGATGGGGGTATGCATTTTATTAACAATTGGTTTAAGAATCATTTAGCTAATATAATATTAGGCACAAGGTGGCCACTGCGTACCATCCACAAACAAGTGATCAAGTTGAGGTATCCAACTTGGAGATAAAGCATATACTGTAAAATACTGTCAATAGTTAGCGGAAGGATTGGACTGAAAAGCTAGATGATGCACTGTGGTCTTATAGGACAGCTTATAAGACGCCCATAGGGACCTTTCCATATTGCTTCATTTATGGAAAATTATGCCATTTGCCTATAGAGCTATAACATTAAGCTTATTGGGCAGTTAAAAAGTTGAATCTTGAGATGAAGGTTGTTGGTAAGAAGAGGTTGTTGCAACTGGTTGAACTTGATGAGTTTCATCTCCATTCATATGAGAATGTCAAACTGTACAAGGAAAAGACCAAGAGATGACATGATAGGCATATTCAGGATGATATTATTGATGTTTTCATTTTTGAATTCTAAATTTTGAACGATTGATAATTCTATTAGCAAGCTACAGGTCTCTTCATAATCCTCATTTACTAATTGCTGCTCCTTCCCTATTTCAAAGTTCCATCTACCTCTTCGGGTAAGTTTTTAAAATACTTTAAATTCTCTTTCCTTTTCATTTTAGATCGTTCCCTTCATAGCTAGATCTTCATGTTTCTCTCTCTCATTTTCTATTTTTGAGTCTCTAATTCAAGGCTTGCTTCATTTTGTATGATAAAAACTAATAGAGTATCAAGTTGAAGACCTGGGAAATATACCCTAAGAGGCAAAAGAATGTGGAAAACTCAAACTTAATCCAGTTGAAAATGGCAGAATTGAATTCTATGGATAGTGTAGGCTAGAAATTGCAGGGAACATTTCAGTTTCTATGTTTTTAGAAGGAGATCTTTGATCACCTTGACATTCAAGGTGATTAAATTTTCATAATTTGACATTACCGAATTAATAACTTGTGTATTAAGACGATTTGGTAAAATTTTCTTAGTCTAGCTCTTTCTCTTTTACTTTTTTATGATTTTATAGCGAAGATGGATGATTTTTGTAGCTTTAATTGCATATGTGTGTGTGTAAATGTATCCACTATACGTAATTGGCAAAAATTATTAGACAATATTTATGGTGAGCCTTAACAGTATTGTGAGGAGGTATAGTTTCCTATAAAATACTAATATATTTTTGTTTATATAGCTATACCATGAATGAATGAATGAATGAAATTGAATGATAAACCTAAGGAATTGTTGATGTTTTATTGTTGTTCTGATTTTAAATTTGAATTTGAACTTTGTTTCTTGTTTTATTGACATTGAAACTTTGTTAGGTATACATGCTTGATACATTTTATTACTTGTCGAATAAAAAGTGCTTAGAGATACAGAAAAACAAATACATTGAAGCTAGCGATATAGAAGAAAGGTTCAAACAATTACATAAAAACAGACTCAAAAGAAAGGTGTTAGGAGTCCATGAATTAAATAGGGCTTTGATTGCAGATGCTAGAGGTTCATGGAGATAAGTTAATTCCATGACTTAAGTCTTCTTGAAATTTGATAGATAGGCTAATTTCAGTGCTTTGTATTCAAATTAGGGCCTAAGTTTTGTATTTACTCGTGAATCGAGAATGACTTATAATATAATTATTCACCGTTCAGTATCAAATTGTTATCTAAATGTTTATATGTTTGAAGGTAATTCCAACAATGATGGCTATATATCTTTCCTGGAAGCTCCAAGATTCAAATGTGAGCAACACTAATTAGGTATTGTATTTTTTTATATCGTTATAACTGTACCTAATTGATTGTCTGGGGATAATTACCCTGCATCATGCATGATTATAAGATTTATTAGTCATATTAATTCTATAAATCAAAGTTTAAGGTTTGTTTGGTTATAGACAAGACAACCAATAACCTCGGATGGATCAAGTGCAACTAATCCTATCAACTTAGAATGTAAACACTCTTGCTTTCCACTCATTTCAATGTAATTTGATTTTCTGTCACATATGCTTTCACCGAGTTAAAATGAGGATCTAAGGTTGCTAATTAGATTACTAGTTTTTTTAATAATGTAGCATTGTGGTGTTATCAAAGATGAATACAGTGAAAGATGAGAGAAACTTGGAGATTATGCTGAAATTTAAACCTACAACTTGTGAAAATTGTAGTATAGAATAAGACGGTGGTTATTTATTAAGAATTCAGCAACTTTTTTGTTTTAGAATCTAGAATCCATAAATTTATAATCTTTGTTTTGCGAAAATTTTGAATTTTAAAGAGTTGCCACATAATTTTTTAAAAGGAATTAAGAAACCTTTATAAAGTTACTTCAAACGATCCAAAACAGACAAATCGTTTAAATTTGAAGATTCTGAGTAAGCGGTTAGTATTAACATTTTAGGAAGGTTTTAGGCACCTAAAACATCCGCTAAATTGAGTTATCCGGACTGTTTGAAAACATCTTTTGACTAACTTCAAAAAGACTAATTTGTTGAAAAGTGATTGATTTTAGGAAATGATTTGTGTAAAATAGATTTGGACGACTTACTAGGGATTTTAACTAAGTCTAAACAAATGAAAGACAAATAAGCACACAAACGGGGAAGGGAGAAAATAAAAAACTTAGGTCATTGAACCCAAATCAATAGACCATGTCCTAATCTAATTGGGCTTTTAGCCCACTTGTACCTGTCCTAATTCAAATGTTGGGCCTTGGCCCGTAACCTGTCCTAAGCTAATTTTTGGACCTTTGAGGACTAAAATCTGCCTCACCTATATTAAAATACAACTTTAGCTTCCAGGCCCAAATGAATAAATAAATAAATAACAGAATGACTAAAAATAAATAAATGGAGGCAACAATGAATAAGTAAATTAAAAAAAATAAGACTTTCAAGTCTCTTTTTCCGCTCAAAAGATGGGACTTTAACCCATTTGTTCTTCTTTTGATTCCTTGTATCCATGTACTATTTAACCGACTTTGGACTTTCTTTTGGCTTGACTCGAAAAGAAGGGCCATGTTAGCCCATTATGAGATGCAAGGGAAAAGAGCCCTTTTGAACTCCAGGGTAGGTTCATGCAAAGAAAAGATAAAGAGAATTAACACTGACTCTAAATTTATAGCCAACACATAGTATTTAAAATAATTCACAAATTCAGAAAGAAACATAGACCAAACCAAGAATCTTAAATTAATAGGAGATGACTTAATATCAATCTAGAACTAACAATCCTAACTCACTGTTAAATACTTGAACAATTAACAAATACTTGAATAATTAACTGAAAAACATACATAATCCAAAATTTGCTCAAATTCAAGTCATTCTTTCACGATTAGCAAACCGACATTCAGTAGCTATTCTCTAAGGTTCAAAAGCATTTCATAAGGTAGGAAATCACTTCAACTTTAGTTCCGACTACATTTACCTGATCATTGTATCTTAATTTCAATTGATCAACGATAGACTTGTGTTGGCAAAACTAAAAAACCTGTGCTTTTGTTTCTACGTAGGATAGTTCTTTTTCTCTTTTCGGAGTCCAATAACTATAGTAATTTATATGACCACCACCATGTAAATGAGAGAATATTTTGAAACGGTTCTAAAAAAATATATGTAAGGTATAGCATGTGGATATGTGGTGCAAAATGATAAAAGTCATGAATCTAAATTAGATATAACTTGCTAATTATAATGTATCACTCATCGTTTATCTAAGAAAAGTCTTTCAATGTTGGGCTCGTTCTTGCACGGACCATCACTTCCTAGTACTAGTGATAAAAGAAAAAAATGTTTGGTCAAAACCAAGGCAGATATAGGATCTAAAATTAGATATCACTTGCCAATTCTACTGTATCACTCATATTTTATCTAAGAAAAGTGTTCCAATATTGGGCTCGTGCTTGCACGGACCATCACTTCCTAGTACTAGTAATAAGAGAAAAAAGAAGTTTGGTCAAAACCAAGGCAGATATAGGATCTACTATTACGTATCACTTGCCAATTATATTGTTTCACTCATCTTTATATCTAAGAAAAGTGTTCCAATGTAGGGCTCATGCTTGCATGGGCCATCACTTCCTAGTACTAGTAATAAGAGAGAGAAAGTTTGGTTAAAACCAAGGCGGATATAGGATCTAACTTTTATGGGTTCTCCATCTTAGGTAAAAATAAAATCAAATAATAACTAAGGGGATTTAAACCCACAACCATGAGGTCAATAAAACTTTTACAAGTCCCCCTACTCTACTATACCACCAATACACTTTGTTTATGGATTCTCAATTTATAATTCTTATATATTTACTCAATTTCTCTATATAAACACTAGATTTGCATGAAAGTTACTGGGTTCTTGGGACTCAAAACTCGGGCCCTTAGATCCTCCCCTAGTCAAAGCCTATTCCTTATGGTTTGGCTGAGACATAGTTCATAACTTCAAATGCAATCTAAAGTTAGAATGCTTTTGTGAATGACAATGGTAGTTCATAAATCACAATTAATAAGAAACATGTCTCTAAAAATACC
>NC_061115.1:144265121-144344142 GCF_002878395.1 Capsicum annuum | reverse complement strand
GGTATTTTTATGGTGACTCTATTTATCGATGTAGGATCCCTATTCATGATCACTGTAGCTCCGTTTTGGGCCATTGTAGGATGGCGGACTATAGGTGGTAGGGTAGGGTGGGTGGTATCGCTCTGCCGCCAAGCTTTTTGACCACATGCAGGCCGAGCTTAGAGAGCATGAAACTCTTCATTACCTTGTAAGGGTGCTGAGACCATATTATCTTACACAAAAACGCTACTTTCTTTGTAGGGTTGTCATATAGCTGTCACCTAGAAAAGCAACTCGTCTAGTAGTGTTCTCAAACAAGATAAGTAGATTATCTAAATAATATGTCAATATTCACCTTTTGTTAATCGAGCTAAATAATATAAAATTAATCATATTCAAGAACTATTATACTGTATTTTTATTTTTATTTTACAGCTCAAAGGTATTACTTAATCATATAATCTGATTTTTAATATATATTTGTTTATACAAGTATAGAGCTATAACACCCCATACTTTTCCTAGTTCAATTTAGCATTGATAATGTCAAGCGATGGCTTTAAGAGAGAATGACTTTTCATACATATAGAATTTTCCAGATTTAGACCCTCCAATGTGTAGGAAATTGAACTAGCTTCCCAATGATATAAGATTCTCCTTAATCCGATAACTGGATAAGAAGTTGTGGCAATTTTAAGTTCCAGTCATAAAAAACCATCATTTCAGTCAATAGTGCATCATGGAGATAGTTTAAATGACAATTGTCAATTTCCATAAAGATTTTGCAATTCCACCGCATCGCGGTGGTGTCCCATTTCACAATTGTCACTTTTCAATGAGCCTCCGCGATTGTGGCGCATCGCGAAGTGGCCAAAATGGCAATCCAGAAGCATACCGTGATAGCTGTGCATCATAGAGATTTTCCAGGTCCCAGTTGACAGTTTCCAGTAGGTCACCGCCATAGTGGCACATTGCACCGTAGGCCAATTTCGAGAATTTTTCCTAGTCCGAGTAAAATTTAAAAGGGGCTCTTTGATCTTTTCTATAGCCCCAAGTCATGAATAACAGATCACTTAACCCATCCTAAGCATATTATACCCACTTTTCACCAAAATACTCATAAACAAAACCCTAGATCATCAAAGTTTACTCCCCAAGAAATCCAATTCCTCCATTAACTCTTCAAAGCAATTCAAGATTAGGGATTCCCAATTTAAGAGCTCTAAGAAATGAACTCCAAAGACACAATAGCATTCCAAGATTCAAGGTTTTCACCTAAGAACATCGATTAAGGTATGTGGGGTTTTCAGTAAGGATAATCCTTTCATCCTTGTGCCCAAAAAGTTATTTTAATTATAAATTTATTGAATATTATATGATTTTCCATGAAATTCAAGTTAGGGTTTATACCCAATATTGTTATTTACAAGCGTATGAGATTTTCAGTGATTTTGAAGTTGAATTACATGACTATGTTCATATTTCCATGCATATTGCAGAAATTTCCAGAGTCTAAGTTAATTTATAAATGTTTACATTACAAAGCATGAACATTATAATGTTTTAACACGAGTTTGATGCATGGGTCATTGAGCCCTAATTAAAGATTGCTACTTCAAGATTTGTTGTGCTATAATCACCCTATGACTAGATTCCTTTTTAGATTATTGATAAAGATTTAACCTTATGGTCTTAGAATAGCTATGAAATCCACTTTACAGATTTAGTTTTACAGATATAATGTTGGTTTTCATTATAAACCATTATATTATTTTAAAGTGGATTTCCATCAGAATGAGCATACAGATTTAGTGGGAGAAGTATTTAGCACCTAGTTGGATACATTACTACGGTTTCATACCCCAGAACTACGTGCCAATGTAGGATTTAGATTATTCCCACTTCTACGTGGATGATAGATATATGATCACTTATATAGGTTATACTCCATGGCAAGAGTATGAATCCTCTCCCCAACTTGAGGATTCCTCCTTAGGGGGACAAGAACGTTGGACTTCATGAATACTCAAATAGTTGATGTCTGTTAGAAGAGACTCCCATGAAGAATAAGTTTTCATATTTCTAAACCACTAAATAAAGTATTTTCTTTACAGCTTTAAAGTTCTTGAGTTTAAGATATTGCTTTACATAAGCCTTCAGATACAGACTTACAGATTTCACTTAGCCTGCACGATTTGAGAATAAGAATAGAATACAGATTTTAGAACTAAGTGTAATGGCTCACAAGTTTTATACTATATACTTTATTGTTCATGATTTATGATCTTCAGTTTTCAGATTACTCTAGACTTTGTGAGTCATTTACCTTTAGCATGCATGATTTTATAAATTGTGATGATATTGCTTACTTATTGCATTCATCTCTATATACTCAGTACACTCCCAAAGTACTTATCCATATATACGTCTATATTCTACATTGTCTCATAATGTAGGTTCAGGTGCTCAGTCTCAGCAGCGTGAGTGATTTTCAAGTATCTCATCTACATCTTGCAGTTGGTGATTCCTCATAGTTCAAAGACTAAGCTATTCAAATTTCCAGTTTATTAGTAGCCGATATAGTATTTATTTTAGATAGTTTGAGTCATCTGGGGCCTGTCCCGGTGACTCTAGATTCAGTCAGTAGAGGCTTGTTGGATTATTAGATTCAATTTTAGATTTTAGTTGCAGTATTCAGATTTTTAGTATTTTCCTTGTCAGACTGATGAGATTAGTATTTTCAGATATACTTAGATAATTCAAATAGTTTTTTTTGCATTTATTTTGATTTTATATTCGTATCCCTTTATTTTGAGATTCAGATTTAGTAGAAGGCATCCAGGGTTAGCCCAGGACTACATGTAGTTCAGAGCACCGTGTGGCATCTAGGGAACCAGATTTTGGGGCATTACAAACTTGGTATCAATACCTAAGGTTATGAGAGTCCTAGGGAGTCATACAAGCCACATTATGTAGAGTCTTGATCATCGATTTGAAGAGCGCTAAATCTATGAGTAAGAGGCTATAGAGCATTTTAGGAAATCATCTCTTCTTTCATGATGTATCATGCATTCAGTGTCTCTATCTTCTTCTAACTAATGCTTTCACGTGATAAAAAATTCCTCCTCATTGAGCTAACACATGCAGACATAATAACCAGCCACCTCAGCCCGCAAATCCTTTGAATGAGAATGTGTCACATGCAGAGTTTCGAGCTTTGTTTCATGCACTAGCCTAAGCTGTGACAGCTAATGTTCAGGGAAACCATTAGACTGCAGTCCCACTTCAACAAAATAATGACTTAGCCGTAGCCAGAACTTAAGATTTTATGAGAATGAACCCTTCGAAATTCTTTGGATCAATGGCAGGTGAGGAACCACAGTTTTATTTAGATAAGGTGCAGAAGATCATCCAGATTATGCATGTTTCTAAATAGAAAAGTGTAGAGTTGGCATCCTATAGGCTGAAGGATGTTGCTTATGATTGGGTAGTGATATGGAAGAAAAGTAGAGAGAAGAATATAGTCCCAAGTCATGGCAGGTATTTTAGGATGTGTTTCTAGATAAGTTCTTCCCACGTGAGATAAAGGAAGCCAAGATAGAAGAGTTCATAAACCAGAGGCAGGGATCAATATCAATAAAGGAGTATTGCCTCAAGTTCAACTAGTTGTCTAAGTATTCCTCTGATCAGATGGCTGACCCTAGGTCAAGCATGAGTAAGTTTATGACTGGTGTGTCTAGGTTGGTAGTTAAGAAGTATAGGACCTCTATGCTCATTGGAGACATAGATATTGCTAGGTTGATGATGTATGCTCACCAGATTGAGGAAGAAAATTTGAAGAAAAGAGAGAGAGTAAATAAGAAGGGTAGAACAGGCAGTTTGATTATGGCCAGGCTAGATCTCAAGGATGAAATAATTCATAATTTTATAATCATTTATCTATGCCCGCACCTTCTTCAGCTAGTTCTCCCACACCTAGGAATAGACAAGAGTAGTAGGGTAGGTCGTCTATGTCCAGATCTTAGAATAGTGTGAGTGGGAAGCCCAATCATTCCCTATGTGCTAAGTGTGGTAACAATTATGCTGGTGAATGTTTGTAGGGTCAGAAAGGTTATTATAGTTGTGGCCAGATGGGTCACGGAATCAAAGAGTGCCCGTATGCTAGACATAGAAATAGGGATGTCCTCCCCCAGACTCAAGCTACTAGTGCACCAGCTCCTCTAGGTCGCCCAGGCCCTCCTCAGGGCGCTTCATCCAGTACCGTTAGTGGTCAGTGCTAGAATAAGTTCTATGCTTTACCATTTCACCAGGAGCAGGAAGATTCCCCGGATGTTGTTACTGGTATGCTTCGTGTCTTTCATCGTGATATTTATATGTTTACACCCTGGGTTAAGTTTCTCTTATATGACCCCATTAATTGCAGTAAATTTTGAGGTAAGTTCTGAAAAAATTCCTAAGACTTTCTTAGTTTCTACCCCAGTAGGTGAGTCAGTTATTGCCAAGTAGATTTACATAAAGTGTCCTATCACTATCCTTTATAAGGTTATGTTAGCAGACTTAATAGAGTTAGATATGGTTGATGTTGATTTAATTTTGATCTTATTATTGGTATGGATTGGCTCCATTCTTATAATACAACCATAGATTGTCACATCCGAGTGGTGAAGTTTCAGTTCCCAAATAAGCCAGTATTTGAGTGGTGAAGTTTCTGTTCCCAAATGAGCCAGTATTTGAGTGGTAAGTAATTCAGTATCTCCCAAGAGTCATTTCATATCTTATCTTAAGGCCAAAAAGTTGATATCCAAAGGTTGCATTTACCACCTAGTTTGAGTCAAAGATACAAAGTCTGAGACTCCAATAATTTAGTCTGTCCGAGTGGTCAATGAGTTTCATGAAGTTTTTTCCAAAAGATCTCCTGGGGGTACCTCTCGATAGAGAGATAGAATTTGGTATTGACCTTCTTCCTGATACTCAGCCTATTTCTATCCCTCCATATCATATGGCTCCCACCAAGATTAAGGAGTTGAAAGAACAACTCAAAAATCTTTTAGATAAAGGTTTCATAAGGCCCAATGTTTCTCCATAGGGAGCTCTCATCCTATTCGTGTGAAAGAAAGATGATTCTTTACATATGTGCATTGACTATCGTTAGCTGAATAAACTCACAGTCAAACATAAATATCCTCTTCCTAGAATTGATGACTTATTTGATCAACTCCAAGGTGCAAGTTATTTTTCTAAGATAGACCTTAGATCCGGCTATTATCATCTTAAAGTAAAGGAATGTGATATTCCAAAGACAGCTTTCAAAACCCGTTATGGTCATTTTAAGTTTCTAGACATGCATTTCGGGCTAACCAATGCCCCAGCATCATTCATGGACCTCATGAATCGAGTGTTCAATATAGTGTCTAGACATGTTTGTCATAGTATTCATAGATGATATCCTTGTGTACTCCCATAGTAAAGATGAACATGCAGACCATCTTAGAATTGTGTTGCAAACTCTTAAAGATAACTAATTGTTCACCAAATTTAGCAAATGCAAATTTTGGCTAAGGTCAGTAGCTTTCCCTGGTCATATCATTTCTAGTGAGGGTATTAGAGTTGATCCCCAAATAATGAAAGCCATAAGAAATTGGCCTAGACCTATCTCTCCGTTAGACATTAGGAGTTTCTTGGGTTTAGATGGCTATTACAGATGTTTTTTTAAGGGTTTCTCATCTATTGCATCTCCTATGTATAGATTGACCCAAAAGAAAGTTAAGTTTCTATGGTCAGATTCCTGCGAGAAGCATTTTTAGGAGTTGAAGAATCGACTCACTCCAGCCCCAATGTTAGCATTACCTGATGGTACGGATAATTTTGTGATGTATTTTGATGCCTCTAGAGTTATTTTGGGTTGTGTTCTGATGCAGAGAGGTAAGGTCATAGCCTATTCCTCTAGACAGCTTAAGCCTCCTAAAAAGAACTACCCAACTCATGATCTTAAATTAGTTGCTGTTGTGTTTGCTTTGAAAATCTAGAGACATTATTTGTATGGTCTATATTTTGATGTGTTCACGAATCACAAAATATTGCAGTATGTGTTTACCCAAAGAAAATTGAATCTGCATCAGAGAAGGTGGTTAGAATTGTTGAAGGATTATGATATGAGTGTGTTGTATCATTCAGGCAAGGCCAATGTAGTGGCAGATTCCCTTAATAGATTATTTATGGACATTGTTGCTCATGTGGAGAAAGATAAGAAAGAGTTAGTTCGAGAAGTTCATTGTTGGCTAGATTGGGTGTTACGTTGGTTGATTCAACTGAAGGAAGTGTTTGGATTCAGAGTAGTTCTGAATCTTCCCTAGTTTTGGAAGTGAAGGAGAAGCAAGACAAGGATTCTAGTTTGGTCCAATTGAATGAGTCAGTTAAATACCAAAAGGTAGAGATTTTCTCTCAAGGGGAAGATGGTGTGTTGAGATACCAGATCAGATTGTGTAAGCCATGTGTTGATGATTTAAGATAGCAGATTATGGAGTAAATACATGGTGCATGTTATTTTATTCATCCAGGAGCTACCAAGATGTACCGCGACTTATGGGATATCTATTGGTGGAGTAGTATGAAGAGAGATATAGCAGATTTCATAGACAAGTGTGTAACTTATCAACAGGTTATGGTAGAGCACCAAAGACCTCGTGGTTCGTTGCAAGAGTTTGGTATCCCTACTTTCAAGTAGGAAGAGGTGAATATGGATTTTGTGATTAGTTACCCCATTCACGCCGTCAGTATGATTTGATTTGGGTTATTGTAGACAAGTTGATTAAGTCAGCATTTTTCATACTAGTTCACATATCTTACACAGCTGAAGATTATGCTAAGTTGTACATCAGAGAGTTAGTCAGACTGCATAGAGTTCCCTTGTCCATCATTTCAGATAGGGGTACTCATTTTACTTCCCTATTTTGGAGAGCCTTTCAAAAGGTTCTTGGTACCCAAGTCCATCTTAGTTCAGCTTTCCACCCTCAGACAGATGGTCAAGCAGAGAGGACCATCCAAACTCTAGAAGATATGTTGAGAGCATGTGCTCTTGATTTCAAAGGTAGTTGGGATGAGCAATTGTCATTGATTGAGTTTGATTATAATAATAGTTACCATTCTAGCATACAAATGGACCTGTTTGAGGCTCTTTATAGAAGGAGATGTAGATCACCCATAGGTTGGTTTGAAGTGGGTGAGGTTGCTTTGCTTGGGCCTGATGTAGTATTTTAAGCTATGGAGAAGGTTCAGTTGATTAGAGAAAGATTGAAAATAGCCCAGAGTCATCAGAAATCATATGCAGATATGAGAAGAAAAGGACCTCGAGTTTGAGGTTGGTAATTTAATGTATCGGAAGATTTCTACCATGAAAGGGGTGAATAGATTTTGCAAAACGGGGAAGCTTAGTCCCCTATATGTTAGCCCTTATAGAATTTTGAGTCGTGTTGGGAAAGTGGCTTATGAGCTTGAGTTGCCCGCAGACTTGTCAGCCGTTCATCCTGTATTCTATGTCTCTATGCTTAAGAAGTGCATCAATAACTCCACTGTTGTAGTTCCTTTAGAAAGCTTAGATATTCAGAACAACCGTTCATATGAAGAGATTCCATTTGAGATTTTAGATCATCAGATCCATAGATTGGGGAACAAAGAAGTTTCCTTGGTCAAAGTTCTTTGGTGGAATCAGTCTGTTGAGAGCACCACTTGGGAAGCAGAAGCAGATTTACGAGCCAAGTACCCTCACCTCTTCTCTGCAAATTTAGATGCAGTCGAAGGTAATACTCTTCCTCAATTCAGTTCTTTTCTAATGACAGAGTCAGCTATATAGTTGTCCTATGTAAGTTCATGCACTTACAGAATTAGCGCAAAATCTCAGAATGATTTAGATACAGTTTCGCAGTTTATTTCAGTTGTTCATGCTATAATATATCCTCAGATTCCTCAGTATTTTTAGTCTAACTAGCCACATTCGAGGACGAATATTTCCAAGGGAGATATATTGTAACACCCTATACTTTTTTTAGTTTTATTTAGCATTGAGAATGTCAAGCGATGGCTTCAAGAGAGAATGACTTTTCATATAAGTAGAATTTTCCAAATTTAGACCCTCCAACGTGTAGGAAATTAATTAGCTTTCCAATGATATAAGATTCGCCTTTATCTAATAACCGGTCGAGAAGTTATGGAGATTTTAAGTTTTAGTCATAAAACACCATCATTTAGGTCACTAGCGCATCACAGACACAGTAAAAATGACAATTTTCAATTTCCAGTAAGATTCGCTATTCCACCGCGTTGAGGTGATGTCCCATTTCGTAACTTTCACTTTTAAGTGAGCCTCCGCAATTGTGGCGCGTTCCAGAGGCAGCCAAAATTGCAATCCAAAAGGGTACCACGATAACTCCATGTTTTGGAGATTTCAAAGGTCCCAGTTAGCAGTTTCCAGTAGGTCACCGCAATAACGGCGCATCACGCCGTAGGACAATTTCAGGAATTCTTCCCAGTCCGAGTAAAATTTTAAAAGGGGCTCTATAGTGTTTTCTCTAGCCCTAAGTCATGAATAACAGATCATTTAACCCATCCTAAGCATATTATACTAACTTTTCACCAACATACTCTTAAACAAATCCCCAAATCATCAAATCTTGCTCCCCAAGAAATCTAATTCCTTCATTAATTCTCTAATGCAATTCAAGATTAAGGATTCCCTATGCAAGAACTCTAAGAAATCATCTTCAAAGATACAATAGGAGTCCAAGATTCAAGTTCTTCATCTAAGATCATCGACTAAGGTATGTGGGGTTTTCAGCAAGGATAATTCTTTCATCCTTGTGCCCAAAAGCTTAATTTAATTACAAATTTATTGAATATTATATGATTTCTCATTAAATTCAAGTTAGAGTTTATACCCATTATTGCTATTTACAAGCTTATGAGATTTCCAGTGATTTAGAAGTTGAATTACATAATTATGTTCATATTTCCATGCATATTGCAGAAATTTCCAGATTTTAAGTTGATTTATAAATGTTTACATTACAAAGCATGAAAATTATGATGTTTTAACATGAATTTGATGCATGGGTCATTAAACCCTAATTAAAGATTATTATTTCAAGATTTGTTGTGCTATAAGCACCATATGACTAGATTCATTTTCAGTTATTGATAAAGATTTGACCTTTTGGTCTCAAAATAGCTATGAAATCCACTTTACAAATTCAAATTATAGATTTATCTTTACAGATATACTATTGGTTTTCATTATAAACCCTTATACTATTTTAAAGTGAATTTCCATCAGAATGAGCATGCAGATTTAGTGGGAGTAGTATTTAGCACCGAGTTGGGTACATAACTATAGTTTCGTACCCTAGAACTGCATGCCAACATAGGATTTATATTGTTCCCAATTCTATGTGGATGATAGATATGTGATCACTTATATAGGTTATACTCCATGGAAAGAGTATGACTCCTCTCCCCAACATGAGGATTCCTCCTTAGGAGGCCAAGAACGTTGGACTCCATGAATGCTCACATGGTTTATATCAGTTAGAAGAGCCTCCCATGCAGAATAATTTTTCAGAGTCTAAAACCTAAGATAAAGTATTTTCTCTACAACTTTAAAGTTCTTGAGTTTAACATATTGCTTTACATAAGCCTTTAGATACAAACCTACAAATTTCACTTGGCCTACATGATTTAAGAATAAGAAAAGAATACAGATTTTAGAACTAAGTGTAATGGCTCACAAGTTTATACGTTATGCTTTATTGTTTATAATTTATGATTTTTAGTTTTCAGATTACTCTAGCCTTTGTGAGTCATTTACCTTTAGCATGCATTATTTTATAAATTGTGATGATATTGCTTACTTATTACATTCACCCCATATGCTCAGCACATTCCCAAAGTACTGATCCACATATATGTCTATGTGTTACATTGTCTCATAATGTAGGTTCAGGTGCTCAGTCTCAGCAGTGTGAGTGATTTTGAGCATCTTATCTACATCTCTGCAGTTGGTGAGTCCTCGTAGTTCGAGGACTTAGCTATTCAGATTTCTAGTTTATTAGTAGCTGATTCAGTATTCATTTCAGAGAGTTTGAGTCAGCTGGGGCATGTCCCAGTGACTCTCTAGATTTGGTTTGAAGAGGCTTGTCGGACTGTTAGATTTAATTTTAGATTTTAACTGCAGTATTCAGATTTTCAGTATTTTTCTTGTCAGACTGGTGAGATTAGTATTTTCAGATATACTTAGATAATTCAGACAATTTTTCTGCATTTATTATGATTTTATTTTTGTATCCCCATATTTTGAGATTCAAATTTAGTAGAAGGCAGCCAGGGTTAGCTTAGGACTACTTGTAGTTCAGAGCACCGTGTGGCATCCTGAGAATCAGATTTCGGGGTGTTACAAGACCCCATTTCCTGAATCTATTAATAAGAATCAAAATTTCCCTAACATAAATTAATAAATAGAAAAGGTATTTATTGTCTCAAAGATATAATGATTCTTCCTAAATATTATATTCTAATTTGAAAACAATACATATAAAAAATTCTTGGCCTTTTTAGGGTTCAGAAAGTGAAAATTTACCAAATGTTCACATCTATATATAATTCTATAATAATAAGAAAAGAAAATATCATATATTAAAAATTAATAATTGTTATAAAATACTTTAAAGTTTTGTATTTAATATTAATATACTCATTAAAAGTACCACACGATGGTAGAAATATGAAATTAAAACACAAATCCCTCCTCCATAAACTCAGTTGTAGAAGAAATTATGGTTTATCAAAATTCTTTCCTACAGTTTAGCTTTTCTTGGTTTGAAGCACCCTATTTTCACTACTGTGTATTTGATCCTTCTTTTTATGAACAAACATATATTCAGGAATTTTTTTTTTTGGATTCCTCAAGGTTTCTTTCTGTCTATTAGTTTCTGGAATTAATTTGATTTGAAAGATCAATTTGAAGTTGTTGAAGTACATTACAAGTATAACAAAATTTGAAGGTGGTCCTGCACCTAGGATATTTCTGATTGAGGTATACTCTACGCTATTTATGTTAATTGCTTATTACTTTTCCATGTATAAATCATGGATTAGACAACGTCAAAACTCAGATGAATACAAGCTAGGTTTGGAAAAATTTCTTGATTTTAAATTCAAGAATGCGGTTGTGAAAGATACAATTAGATGTTCGTGTCCTCTATGTCTTTTTGGTAAGTGGTAGAGTAGAGAAGAGGTGTATAAAGATTGGATTTGTATGTCATTCCCTTAAAATTATGTTATTTTGGATATTTATGGTGAGAAAAAGTTATTAGAGTTTTCTAGAGATAAAGCAGTTATGCAAGAGATGTTTCATCCAGAAAATCCAATAGAATTAATGATTAATAATGAATTTGGGTAGTATATCCAGCAAGCTACTTATGCAGGGAATATCAACCATTAGGCTCAACTAAAAGATCAAATCAGGGGAATAGGGATGATTCTAGTGACTTTAATGATTTTCTTAAAGATGGAAGTGAAACACTGTATAAATAGAGTAAGTACACAAAGCTAGAGTTTTTAGAAAAACTGTATCATATAATGATCTATTGTCGATTAAGTGATAAAGCAATGACCATGATACTAGATTTGTTAAGGGATGCTTTTGAAGATGCAATGATACCTCCTTCTTTTTACGAGGCCAAAAAAATAATAACAATACTTGGTATTGACTACACCAAGATACCAATATGTCCAAATAATTGTATGCTATTCCAGAAAGGTAATTTATAATTGGAAGCATGTAAGCATTGTGGCACGTCTAAATAGAAAAAAATATGCAACCTGCAAAAGTTCTGCATTACTTTCCATTGAAACCAAGGTTTGAAAGGTTATTTATGTGTTGCCAAACTACAGAACATATGAGATTGCATGCTCTAGGAAGTAATCCAGATGGGTTAATGAGGCATCCAATGGATGGTGAGGCATGGAATTCATTTGATTGAACTAACTCTGGATTTGCTTTTGATCCTCAAAATTTTTATTTAGGCCTTGCTACCGATGGTTTTAATCCTTTTGGAACAATAAGCTCTAGCTACAGTATGTGGCCAATCTTCTTGATTCCATATAATCTTCATCCATGGATGTACATGAAGCACACTTATTTCATATTATCAATGATTACTCCATGAAAGCAAATATTAGGAAATTATAAAGATATGTACTTACAACCACTTGCAAAAAAATTGCGAGAGTTATGGTATGATGGCGTTGAAATATTTGACTCATCGATGAATGAAAATTTTACAATGCATGAAGATCTTATGTGGATAATTAGTGATTTTCCTAGTTAGGTATCCTATCTGGCTAGAACACTCACACCGGATATGCTTGTCCAACTTGTAACTTTGACACGAAACCTTGTCGTCTTCGTCATAGTAAAAAGTGGTATTTTATGGGTCATCAATGTTTTCTAGGAAGAAATCACAAGTTTAGATTTAACAGAGTACGATTTAATGAAAGCATAGAAGAGAGGAATCCACCATTAAAATTATCAGGATTTGACATTTTAAGACAAATTGTTGAATGGAAAGGATCATAATTGTGTGGTAGAAGGAAAACATCTAAACGGGCAACTAAATAGTGGAACAAGAGAAGTATATTATTTGAACTTCCTTATTTTGACTCTTACTTCTTGTGTAATAATATAGGCATGTTGACTAGAATATATGTGATAGTTTCATATATACACTGCTCCATGATAAATCAACATTAAAAGATAATGATAATACAGAAACGATCTTAGGGAAATGGGCATAAGGCATGATCTTGGCTGAAGGATGATGGATCATATAATATTGTTGTGTTCTTACTTATGACTGATAAGAAAAAGAAGGTGGACACCAAAAAGTTATTTCTTACAACTTTGAAGAATTTTAAAGTACCAGATGGCTACGCGAGTAACATTTCCAAATGTATTGATTTGGTACAAAAAAAAATTGGATTGAAAACTCATTACTGCCATTATATCTTAGAGCAATTTCTACCATTTGAGATCGTAATGTGTCATCACACCATGTAGTTACAATTTTGGTGGAATTTTGCTTATTTTTCAGAGACCTTTCGAGAAAGATCTTGAATCTTTCGAAGCTTGATATTCTCCAAGAGCGCATTATAAAGACACTTAGCCACCTAGAGATACTATTTCTTCCAACATTCTTTACAGTGATGGTTCATTTATCTGTTCATCTAGTAGAGGAAGCAAAAACTGGAGGTCCAGTGAATTACCAAAAATATGTTTTCTATATAGAGGTAAAAATTAGCATTTCCAGTTTAAAGATATATATTATTTTTTGAAATATTAACATTTCTAATTAAAAGATGTTTATATCCTAGCCATTCCATATAGTGTGTACACTTATGATTGTCTTTTATTTTTCTAGGAAATTGGTTCATTTTAAGTCCTTTGTATGAAATAAGCACAACCAGAGGCTTCTATAACTGAAGGTTATTTAGCTGAAGATTCTCTTACCTTTTGTTCGTGGTATATTAAGGATATTGAGACAAGATTCAATAGACCTAGGCATATGAGCCTTCTGGAATGTCTACTCTCTTCCCTCAGTTAGGTAAACCTGCATCAGCTCTAGAAAATTATGATGTAACTCCTATGCCAAAACTATAAGCTCATCAATATGAGCTTATAAATTGTACAATATTCACGCCATTTATGGAGTGAGTAACTCTTTAAAACTGTATGTTATGTGTCGTTGCAATGTGTAAAGTAGGCTAGCTATGCTTTTTAATATTAAATTAATTTTTTCATACAACGAATTCAGACAACACATAAGGAGGAGCTCAAGAGGAAGAAGACCTTCACTTGCAAAGATAGAGAGAAGATTTAATAAAGAGTTTGTTCATTGGTTCCACAAGTGGGTGAGTAAGTAATAATTAGTTGTTATTTATATTTGATTGGAATGAGCAAATTAGAATAAGTCAATTTTATTTTAATTTAGATTATGAATCTAGACACAATAGATACAAGGTCTATTGATCTAAAGTTTTTAGCACGAGGTCCATGTACAAATACAAGAAGGTTAACTGCATATAACATCTATGGATCAAAATTTCAAACTTTGGCTAGAGAAGAAGGACTGAAAACACAAAATAGTGGAGTTTTCTTAACCTCTAAAGCATCATGTGTTTCAAGTTGTGTTAATGGAAATTTAAGGTAAGAAAAATTACCATACTATGGGAAGTTAGAAGATATTATTGAGATAAATTATAATGGACATTTCAAGATTATTTGTTTCAAATGTAAATAGGTTAATACTGCTCAAGATAGAGAGTATAAAAAGATCGTTAGTATCTTAATTGTGTTAATTTTGATAGATTGATTTATACTGGTGAACGTGAAGAACATGAGCCTTACACTATAGCATCTTAAGCACAAATGGTGTATTATGTGGATGATATTGTCAACAAAGGGTGGAGTGTTGCAATGAATTTAAAGCCAAGAGATATGTATGATATGGGAGAGGTAATGGAACAAGACATATATAAGAATAAACCGTACCAAGCGCAAGAACTCGAATAGCTATTTATTGATGGTGATGATTATGTACAACTAGATTCCGATCATATAATTGATGATATAGTAAAGGTAAATGTTACTACTAACCAAGCAGAAGATGCAATGTCTGACTGATTTTTGAGTAAGAAGCGACAAAATGAGGATGATTTTCAAAATTTAGATTCAAATATGTACTTTAACAGGGGAAACTTTTATGACTTCACCTCCCTTGGTGAGTATAACACCCCGAGATCCTCTCTCGAGATGTCACACGGTTCTTATGGACCCAAAGTACAAGCTAATACTTTACTAATATCTGTACATGTACACTGTATAATATCTAAAATAAATGCTAAAACTGGCCATAAGGTTCAATACATCTATACATACTCAAACTGACAACTGAATACTAATACATCAACTTCCATCTGAAAAGCCTCTAAACTGTCTGAACTATGGAGTTGATGAGACATATCCCCAACTAACTCCGTCAACTGAGAATATAAATAAAGTCTGATGCAATAATAGTAAACTGAGATTCATCCTCGAAGGAAGAGGACTCACTGCCACTGCTGCTAACTTGGACTGAACTGCTGAGGAAACTCTGAATCTTGTGCCTCTGAAACTATGGTGTCAAATAAAACACCATAGCGCAAATGTGTCAGTACAAAAATGTACCGAGTATGTAGATGTGGTAAGGCTATATGCAAGGGCTCATGCATGCACAATACATAAACTGAATAGTCATGAAAACGTCGCACGAGAACACATACATGAATGCACAAATCATAATCACAATCATCACAACTATAGAGACTGAAACTCAGATACCACTTTCCTACTAACTGAACTCACTATTGACACTGAGATACTGAATCACTAACTCATCTGATATTGATAATTAGGAAATATGGATGCAATCTCTTCAAGGAGTGAGTTCTGAAATCTTTAAACATACTGAGATTACGAGTATCTGAAGCTTCTGAAACGGATAGAAACCCTATCAAATAGGTTGTCTTTGAGTCTGTAGATAATAATACTACTTGATAACTAATTTTGAGATTGACCTATCTAGCAGAGGATCTTTGAATTTGCAGATAATCATACATGATGGCCTGTATCTAATAGCCTTGCATTTTGTACACTGAACTGAGCTCTTTCTTGAAGTCTGAGACTGATTCTAAAACTGAGATTGTGAGAAGTAGTTACTTAACCGATATGCCCCTACTATCTCTTAGGGGTCCAACCTCTATCCCCAATTGGGAGGTTGTCAATACCGTGCCACAGGTAAAGACATTATCTCTATTTGACCCTCATCTATCAGGTCCTCATACAAGAACGGTGGAGCCCTCATCTAACAGGTCAAGCCACCTCATCTATCCTTATCTAACAGGTATGATATCTCTCATCCACCCTCATCTAGAAGGTGTGATGTCTCAACCTACGCTGGCAACGTGGTTTTGGAGAACAAGGATCACATCTAAGGATCACACCCTCCACTAGTAGGTGAGTCCCCATCCTTGAGCTCGCTCGGTGCTAGTTTCTACTCCCAACTGAAATACACTGATTTGATTCTTAACTGAACTTAGACTGAGCTGAATCTGATACTGATTATATTTTTCAAGAGATCTGACTGAGTTACACTAAGATTACTTAGTTCCGTATCTGACGAAAAGGTATCGAATCATAGCATCTGACTGACGATGTAAAGCTTGAATAGATTATTCAAATCGTTTCTGCGATTAGAATTGAATCACCTGAATACTATTAGATCTGAGTTGATTACAGGACGGAGGCTAGATTACTAGTGATACAGATATTACAAAGATAACTGAGATTACAGAGCCTGATTAAGCTTCACACTTTTCTGAAGATACATAGTTCTATAGTTCACTAAGTTCTGAAAATCGTGGCTCGATTAGAATTATTGCAAAACTGACATGGGCTCTAGACAACATCTCTATTGTCGGGTATAAATGCCCCCAGGATTTGATAACATAAAAGTAAAACATAATCATTCTCACGTCATCACGATCATCCATTCACCATCACAATTATTCATTCATCAACACAAGCATTCATTCATCATCATAATCATTCATGTATTATCGCAATCATTCATGTATTATCGCAATCATACCTTAATCATCACCATCATTAATGCATCATCACAATTACCAAAGGGTCGCTTTAAGCATCTCGGGATATTAATCACACAATAACATAGAGAAACATACTACTAGATCGTACTCCATTTAGCAAGGTTTTACCTCAACTATTTCATATATATATCGGCCTTAACATGTATTTGGATTTCACACCACTTAGGAAACTTCATACTATCATGTCATAGCTTACTTGCTAATCACTTGGCATATATTAAAAACTTAACATATATCAAGGGGCACATAATGGGGAATTTACAACTATCACATCTCCACTCGATCACTAAGGTCCTTCAACAAACACTAGACATGCATAAGTTGACACTTATTTAGGGATTTTCTACTATCATAGAATAATTCATTCACTTGGTCATTTTATCAAACACTAGGCATGCATAGACTAGCTCACAATTTGGGCCTTCCTATTCAATATGCTATAATGGCCCATATTCTTCTTCTAAGCTTTTATCAACCTATGGGAGACATACTATGCTAAATCAACCAATTCTATACCCAAAAGTCATGAACACATCAACAATCGTAACACATAATCGTGTCTTAGAAGTCATTAGATAACGATTTAACTACAATGCTTAATTTCTAGTCTCTTAGACATTTTATCGAACACCTCACATGCACAACTTAGGCATAAGTATAATAACCCAACTACTCATCATGAACAACTAAATTTACATGTTTCCACTCATATATTATCATAGATTCATACAAACCACATAAGTATCTCATCTTGGAGGTCATTCAACATCAATAACAAGTACATAATCCATTTACCACACAAATACCACATACTAAGGCCAAGGCTTGATAGTCTTGTAGACAAACATGAATCACAACTCAATCATAGCACGAACATCAATTTCAACTCACAAGAATCATTAAAATTTCATAAACATAAATCTGAAAATTTACAAAAAGGTACTTGAGCTTCTTGGATGAAAGGACCCAAGAATCAACATCTACATACCTTGGGGAAACTATTTCTTGAAATCCTTCGGAAGAATTCTTGATTTTTGCTCTTGATTCTCTCTAATTTTTTTGTGGAAGAAAAGAGAATTTTTTATTTTGGAAACCCTAGTTTTTGGGTGAAAGAAGAGAAAAGAAATAAGTCTTTCAACCCTTAAGTGGGTATTTATAGAGGTTGGGGAAAGAGTGGAAAAGACCAAAATGCCCTTTAAAGAAAAAGAGTTGAAAACTGCTGATCGAGGTCTGTGATGGTCGATCTGATGGTCCGTCATAAGGACTGATGGTCCACCAAGTTGTCCGTCACTCGAGGGTCAGGAATGGGCCATTCTATTTCGACCTGACGGACCCCTTGACGGTCTGTCAACTTTTTGACAGTCCACCACTTTGGCCGTCACTCGGGGGCCTGAAATGGGATGTTATGTCTTGGACTGATGGGACACTTGACGGTCCACCAAGGACTTGGTGGTCCACCAGGTCGACCGTCAAACCTGGGCGATTCCGATACCGTGTAGTAAAACGGCCATAACTCCCTTGTCCGATGTCGGATTTTGATGAAATTGGTATCGATGGAAAGCTTATTCAATTCTCTATATGAAAAAAAATTGAAATTAGAGAAATACAATACGATTCAAAGTGTTCATACTTGAGAAGATATTTTTAAATTTTTTAGACTCAGATTTTTGCTTTACCAAAAATGCTATAAGGCTCAGACTAGGAGAGGACTTTGCGGGGTATTACAGTGAGTATATCATATATGATGCAAATAGAAGAGAGAAATTTGTTTCTTAGATGGACATCTATATTTTGTATATTCTTAATGCTCTAGTTACTTCATAGTTAAGTAAATAAGATTCAGGATTAATTTCTATTAATTTTGTGCAGACTTTGTTGTTCTTAGGTTCATTATGCAATATTTCTTCAGTGTTTTTTCTAGAAAATTTAGTTGAGGTTTCTTGAATCTCTTTCCCCTATTTCATCTGCTATTGTTCTGTTACTCCTATCACAATATTAAAGTTGGTGCCAGGAAGCCCTGTTCATTATTTTGCTTGAACCTTTCACTTAACGCTATTTATCCATGGTCTAGAGACACATCATTACTGTCAACCTAGTAGAAATTTTTCAAAGGTCGTAAATTTGCATTACCAATTGTTGCATGCTAACCTCTTAAATTTTTCTACACTACTACATCTACTTTTCTTTGCTGGACTGCAATAAGTTTGGAATTTTCAGTTTGAGTTGTCATCTAGTGGGTATGCAAATTTGGTATTCGTGTTATTTAGGTGTTACAGGTTATTTGATATAAAAGTACTCAGGTATACTAGTTTGACATCAATTTGGAATTACAGTTATCTAAGTGTATTGGAATTGATGGAACTCATCCTAGAACAAGGAAAAGTTCATAGATTTTAATGGCCAATAGTGTAAAATAGGAACTCTTTCTGTTTCTATCTGTGCAAGTTTCTTGAATGGATTTAAGCTGTCCAAGATGTCCCTCTAATTGTACCAGATATTTCAGGAGTTCTACTATCTCTCTCTGTCACCATAAATTATCGACTGATGCTAGCATACCTTGATTACAAATGATGATCTTCCAGATTATACTAATGATGCTGACATGTTGGTAAAGTTGTTGATGGCGAACACTGTATCTATTTGTATAAGAAAATCATCTCTTGTATCTTAACCTTCATGATTATCAGGTTGTGGCAAACACTGTTTTCTGTAGATATCTCTAGTGTTGATGGGAGAAGAAAATTATCTCTTGTATTTGAATCCTATTGGTTATAAGATTTGAAAAGTTGTGTTTTGATTAGACATCCCAACAGGTCTCTCTCTCCCAAACACGTGCGTAACACACTTATACACACATATATGTTGAATTGCTTGCTGTGGTAGGGAATTGATTTCTATGCAAAAGGGTATATAACAAGTGATAGAAGTAGTAACAAGTATGTTGTATTGCTGTGGTCATACTTTTGAGGTGTCACTGTTTTGGTTTGAGATAAAAATTATTCTTACCTATAACAAATTTATTTGATTGAATAAGTATGTCTATTAAAGTAATTATTAGTTATAACCTCTTGAAGTGATGGAAGAATAAGTGGTGGAAGTAGTACAGAGTAGCCAAATGTTGATAGAGATTAGCGTACTGATTAGTTGGAAAAACTGAGAATTTCAGGTATAATAACCAAATGTATGATTGCTAAATGATGATTTTCACAAACAGTTGAATCCATCATAAAAGAGGGGAAAAAGGGAAAAAAGAAAAGTTCAAATCATTTTTCTCATTTACAACTCATATAAAACATTACATTATACTCCATTAAGATTAAGTTTGATGTCTCTCTGAATGAAAAGCAAGCGAATTCATTAATAGCACCCATAGTCTAGGGTTCCTCCCATGAGACATACTTTGTCTCTTAACCTTCACGGGAAAGTAAAAGGTTTTTATTAACCCTCTATGTATAAAAATACCCATATTGTAATATCGGTTAATATCTTCAGTAGACTACTGAAATAATGTGTGGATAGCCATGTTTGTTATTGTATGTTTATTTCATTCATCCATACAATGTATATCTAGTAGTCAGGGGGGTCAAATCCTAAAGGAAAATGGTCATTGCAATTCAAATGTTGTGTATCCAGTCTTCATGGTCCATATCAGATCATAGGAGAACTTGGTATAGGAAACCTACAGTTACCACTACACAGAAAAACTGGGTCAATACTAGCAATAACATCTCTGAACAAGGTTCTAGCACCATGCTAAATTTGTAAGAAGAAGAAGTCCTACTAAGTATTCACTTTCCTAATTTTACATAAATGACAGTCACATATAGTACAACATTCAATTAAGAGGACACGAAATTTGAGTCAACGGTTCTACTTTTCATTTTATCTTAGTTATAGGAAAAATAAAACTCCATCTAGCTTTCATTCACTGAATGATAATCTAATTCTATTGTATATGAACTACTTTACTCTTCCCCCTTCCCTCCTCCCTATCCCCTATACTTGGGCCTACTCCTAGGAAAAAGAAGATTTTGCTGGCAATCTCTTTATTGATGATAATATTATCTTGCATTTTTAGATTCTCTATTGTATCTGAAGGTATAACAGACCTCTCAATTGATGCTACACGGTATGCTTGGAAAATAGTTAATTGTATTTTCACCGTAAACTACTTAGTATGTACTTTCTGCACGACTTTGTTCCTCATCTTGATAGGTTGTACCAAGTTTTGTACCAAAATTGGCTTTTAGACTTCTTTGAATTATAAGAAAACCATAAATTTAGACTTTTAATCATAACAAGATAAATTTCAAAGCATATGTTATTTATTTCCTAATCTGTTGATGTTCATTAGGCATCAATTTTCCATTTTTCAACTGATCATATTACGATGTGTCATGGACAGAGCAAACCACTTTAAAAAATCTAGATCTCTTAATGAAGTTTCCATGCTATTACTGAACAATGGCATATCTATACCATTTGCTATCATCTTGATCTTTCTGTTCAATGAATGGATATACGTAATTAATGCGTAAGTGTTATATTACACTTTTGAGCACCCCAACAATCACTCCTCCTTTTCTTTTGAATCCTTCACGTTGTGGCTGGATGGTGATTCTTTTTACTTTTTTCTTGCTTCTGTTTGCATCATTTCTACTGATACCCATCCCACAGGATTTTATGTCTCAGATTTCTTAAATTTAGCTTCATTCACAATCCAGATCTCCAAGTGGGACACTCTTCAGTAATACCTTATTGTGGAATTTCTGAGTCAACCAAATTTTTTTACGCAATAACTAGATAAATTTCCCTTATCCACCCATTTAAGCCT
This sequence comes from Capsicum annuum, assembly GCF_002878395.1. Lineage (NCBI taxonomy): Eukaryota > Viridiplantae > Streptophyta > Magnoliopsida > Solanales > Solanaceae > Capsicum > Capsicum annuum. The sequence continues at coordinate 144,322,574 of NC_061115.1, read as the reverse complement.
CCTCATCACCAAACCATATAACTCACAGATAGCTGGGATTTCTAGAATAGTCAAAGAAGGTCCAAGATTGTCAGTTGGTACTGATTATTGTTCCCATTGGAAAATTATTTTCAGTGTGCTCTTGACATTAAGTTGAATATTTTGATGTGCTAAACAAATATAGTTGGTGGACATGACTTTGGCCTTATGCATGTTGGAATCTAGGTTGGGCCTGAATATGACTTGTTCTTAATCAAAGAGCCTATGCTGGGATGACTCATTAAGTCATAGCTTTTGAACCTGTAAGTATATGGCTATGTCAGTCCCCCTCTTTAACTCTAGAAACTATTAATTGAAACTGTCATATGACGAATAGATGAGGAGCGGAAGACTTAGCGTAATGAACGTCAGTTGGACCACAAGCGCACTAATGGACATGGGTTGTCAGGAATATGTTTAATCTCTCTTTTATGGTATTCTTTAACATTATGTTTTTGTGACAAAACTTCTGCTTAGTAATTAGTATAAATATGTCTTTTCCTAAAAAAATTCAACCAAATATTTATGTAGGTTGAAACAACTGGAATATGTCCTTAAACTATGGTGTAGCAGTTAGCATTAAGTTGGTTTAATATGCTCCCGTCAACCGTATTGGAGTGACACTAGAAGAACTGTTTGATTCATATTCTATCCTTTCTAAGATGTCATGCAGCTATGTGTACAGCTAGTCCAGTGATTGTTCAGAACTGTAGGATCTTTTTTCTTTTTCCTTTACTTTTTTTTGTTGGTTGTTGTACAAAAATTACCTCTTTAAAAGAATCACTTCAAGGAACAATGGTATAATACACTATAGAACGGTGAAATAACATATTTGAAGATAATAAAATAAGATAAAATGGGGGGAAGGGACATAGATAGACATTATGTTGAATCAATATTCAAGTTATTGTTATTTGGCATTGGAGTAACATGCCAGCTTCACTATATGTAAGAATTTCACCTGGTGGCTTATTTTCGTTATTCTATTTAAGTTACAGTCAGTTACAAAATGCCATGCAGTTTTACAGGTTGTGTTCAGTGTAAATACTTAACTGCACCAAGTGTTTACACTTTAAACTAATTCAACTTATCATGGTTAAGTTCTTACATTTGTTCAGATTTTGTAATCTGGAATCTATGTTGAATAATACACCTGATGAAATTTCCAGCAGGGAAAGTGTTTACTTGTTAATCGTGCTCTGGTTGTTGTATCAATCTAGTACTTAGGGCTCATTTGGTTGGGAAATAAGTTATTTCGAGATTGTTGTCCCACCGTCATTATGGGATAAAAATATCACTAAAATCCTGTTATAAGCTAATCTCACTATTTTATCCCAACTAAACATGGGATAAACTCATTCTAAAATTAATCCCCAGATTAGTCATCCCTCGTACCAAATGAGGCATTAATGCATTGTACCTATCTGGTTTGGTATAAAAACTCATATTATTATATAGCTCATCTCATGAACTTGAGAACTTTGTCACCAACTCTGCTAGGGAATGGAGAAAAGTAGCACTAAATGGAAATACTTTTTTTGTTATAGACATTCCTATAAGAAAAGGATAAATGCAACAAAATCTTTAGTGAAAATATATTAATTTGTTCATGTCTGTAGGTTTGTAAGGAATTAGAATTTTTCTATCTTATGTTTGAAATCTTGTTCCAATCAATTGAATTATGTTTGAAAGCAAAATTGGCACTAAATTTTGGTTTTGACGATTGAAGAAGACTTTTACTTATTTTGTTCCTTTTTCTTAAATTTTTTTTGGAGCAGTTCATTTAAGGAGTAGAGTGCCCATGTTGCTTCTGTTAAGAATATTTTAGAAAGTCATGTAAGTTATTTGATATCTGAAAAAGAACTGTCAAAGCTCGTCGCATTTGTGAAGGGCACGCAGTTTGACCTTGTGGTTTGATTGACAAACTTTTTTGATTGTATCCTATTATGTTATTGAAAATAGATCATGTGACATAAATACCTTGCAGGAATACTTGCAGTGAAAAAGATATTAAAGTGCTCGTTTGGATAATTTTGCTTCAGGCAATCAACTTATTATGCAGAAGGTACTAACAAGTGATGCTTGTCAATAACACTAATGCTCAAATGTATCATTATCATGTTAGATGTTCATATTAGATGGATGATAGGGTAAATTATGTCCATAAATTATTTTAAGCTCTTGTATTACAAGGTTTCTTCTCTGGGTGATGTAAATGGGTATTTTGTCTCAAGAGAATTTAGAAGTTTCTACTTCTTGATCAAGTTATGAGTTTATTGATATTTGTGGTATAGATAAGTACTCTCAAAACCAATTTTAATATCTCATTTTTATGCTTTATTTGTGTTCATTTAATTATGTCCATAGATGTTCTAGTCCACAAAATAACTTTGGACTTTTCCTAATCAGTTCCCATATGGTGCCTGAATTTTCTTTTTAGATGTATTTCTGTTGATATGTTTTCTAATATGTATTTTTAAGGTATTTCTCAGGCTCCAGCTACAACTATTGTTGAGCTAACTTTTAATCATTTCTGGAATTATGTTTCAACTATTATGGGATAACACTTCTGCTGTACTTGCAGGAGGAGAAAATAAAATGTCATGTGGAATATATGGACTCAATTAAAGATATGAAGGAAAAGTGGTGCCTTAATCAACAAAAACCCACAACTAATGTCAAAACTGATGGGACATGTATCATAGATGTTATAACTCTGTTCTTTTCCTATTTTTTATCATCATTATCTTAATTATTACTATTATTGATGACGACTGTCCTTGACATGTATTCTAACAAGTACCAAGGTTGCACTTTAGAAAGAGTCGATTTCTTAAGAAGGAAGTACTATAATTTACAGCATTAGTTGAAAGAACTAGCTAGGTTATATGCCTTATATCTCCATATTGACATCTTTGAAGCTATACTAATATCCACCAAGTAACAAAACAATATTTTTTCTTAAATTATGGATGCTTCCTGAAATTTTATAGAATGTTACGTGGATTTAGTCAAGGTGCGCGAATGTAATACCCCACAATTTTTCTAGCTTAAATTTGTCACTAGAATGTTAAGGGATAGCTTCCCAAAACAAATACTGTTTATTTCGTGTGGAATTCTTTAGATTTTGACTTTCCATTTCGTAGAAAATTGAATTAGTTTTCCAACAATATAAGATTTGCATAAATCCGATAACCGGGTAAGAAGTTATGGCTATTTTAAGTTCCAGTCATAAAACATCATCATTTCGGTCAATAGCACATCACGTAGCAGGTTTAAATGACGATTGTTAATTTTCAGTGGCCCTCCGCAATATTGGTGCGTCACGGAGAGGTTTAATTTCCCGTTTGTCAATTTCCAGAGGTCCAGCGCGATAATGGCGCGTCGCGCCATGTACCAAAATGGCATTCCAAAGGGGCACCGCGATGTCTCCGTTTCACGAAGTTTGTCCATTTTCCATTCATCGACCTCCAGTGAGCCACTGCGATAGTGGCACGTCACGGTGGCCACCCAAATCGAGAAAATATATGTTTTCCAGTTTCGTATAAAAGTTTAAAGGGGGTATTTTGGTCAATCCCTAGGGCCTCAATCTGTCCAAAACACCTCATTAATCATATACTAAGGCAGTTTATGCTTATTTCATCACTTTTCTCTAAAAAACAAACCCTAGTTCATCAAACTTCCTCCCCAATAAATCAAAATTTTCTCCATTAATCCTCCAAGACAATTCAAGATTGAGAATTCCCAATTCAAGAACTTTAAGAAGTCATCTCCAAAACATCAATAAAGATCCAAGATTCAAGTTCTAGCATCTAGATCATCCAACAAGGTATGTGGGGTTTGAACAAGGATAATTCTTTCATCCTTGTGCCCAAAACTTTATTTTAATTACAAATTTACTGCAACTTATATGATTTTCCATGAAATTCAAGTATGGTTTATACCCATTATCATTATTTACAAGATTATGAGATTTCCTGTGATTTAGAAGTTGAATTATAAAATTATATTTATATTTCCATGCATATTGTTGAAAAATCTAGATTTTATGATGAATTATAAGTGTTTACATCATCAAGCATGGATTTTTAGATGTTTTAACATGATATTGTTGCATGGGTCATTATGCCCTAATTAAGATTTCTATTTCAAGATTATTTGTGCTATAAGCACCCTCAGATAAGATTATTCTCAGATTATTGATAAAGATTTGACCTTTTGTTCCTAAGCTAAGATAAAGAATCCACTTTGTTCAGATATCTTGAGATTTAAAGAAAGAAAAGCATAATTGGTTTTCTTGTAAACCCTTGTACTAGTTTTAAAGTGGATTTCTTAAGATTTTAAGCATAAAAATGGGAGTAGTATTTAGTACCGAGATGGGTAGGTTACTACGGTTTCATACCCAAAACTATGTGCCAACGTAGGATTCAGATTATTCCCACTTCTAAGTGGATGACTTAGATTGTGATCACATTAAATAGAAGTTTTATTCCGATGGCAAGGGTAGAATAGCTCTACCTAACGGGGGCCAGTCGTGGGACTCCATGGATGCTCAGATGGTGTATGTCGATTAGAAAAACCTCCCAAAAGATGTCCCCTACTCTTAAAACAGCTTAATGATTTGAAGCCTTAAGATATAGAAAATAAGTTTTCAAACTTCACCTAGCCTATGTGATTTGAGAAATAAAATAGAAATACAGATTTCAGAACTAAGTGTGATGACTCACAATATTTAGATTACATGTTTTATTATTCATGATTTTACTATTGGATTTCAGATTACCCAATCCCAAATGAGTCATTCACATTTAGCATGCATGATTTTATAAACTGTGATAATATTGTTACTTGTTGCATGCACCCCCATATACTCAGTACAACCTCAAAGTACTGATCCACATATATGTCTATCTACTACATTGTCTCATAATGTAGGTTCAGGTGCTCAGTCTCAGTAACGTGAGTGATCTTCAAGCATCTCTTCTACATTCCTGCAGTTGGTAAGTCCTTATAGTTCGAGGACTTAGATGTTCACACTTTTAGTTTATTAGTATATTTTCCTTCATTTATTTCAAATAGTTGAGTCAGCTGGGGCATGTCCCAGTGGCTCTTTAGATTCAGATAGTAGAGGTTTATCAGACTACCAGATTTAGTATTCAGATTTTTATTTTAGTACACAGAGTTTCAACATTTGCTTTATCAGACTTTTGAGATTAGTATGATTCAGATATACCCAGATGATTCAAATAGTTTTCTACATATATTATGATTTTTTATTTATATTTTCCTCTATTTTGAGGTTCCAATTTAGAAAAGGCATCCAGGGTTAGCTCAGGACTACTTATAGTTCGGAGCACCGTGTGGCATCCCGGGAACTAGATTTTAGAGCGTTACAAACTTGGTATCAGAGCCTAAGGTTTAGAGAGTCCTAGGGAGTCAGAAAAGACACGTTACATAGAGTCTTGATCATTGGTGTTAATCGCGCCACATCAATGAACAAAAGGCTATGGAGCATTTTAGAAAATCATCTCTTTTTTCATAATCTATCGTGCACTCATTGTCTCTATCTGTTTCTAACTCATGCTTTCACATGGCAAAAAATTTCTCCTCGTCGAGATAACACCCACAAAAATGATAACCAGCCACCTCAATCCGCAGATCCTTTGAATGAGAATATGTTACATGCAGAGTTTCAGGCTACCTTTTAAGCGCTAGCCCAAGCTGTGACAGCTAATGTTCAGGGAAATAGTCAGGCTGTAGTCCCACCTCAGCAGGATGGGGATATAGCCGTAGCCAGAATCTAAGATTTTATGAGGATGAATCCACCAGAATTTTATGGGTCAAAGGCAGGTGAAGACCCACAGTTGTATCTAGATGAGGTGAAAAAGATCACCTGAATTATGCATATTTCTGAAAAAAGAGTGTAGAATTGTCATCCTATAAAGGATGTTACATATGATTGGGTAGTGATGTGGAAGAAAAATAGAGGGGAGAATGCAGCTCCCATGACTTGGCAGATATTTTAGGATGTGTTCTTAGGCAAGTTCTTCCTATGTGAGATGAGGAAATCTAACATAGAAGAGTTTATAAACCTGAGGCAATGCTCAATGAGTGTGAATTAGTATTACCTCAAGTTCAACCAGTTGTCTAAGTATGCCCTGATCAGATAGCTGACCCTGGGTCAAGCATTAGTAAGTTTGTGACCAATGTGCCTAGTTGGTAGTTGAGGAGTGTAAGACTGCTATGCTTACCGAAGACATGGATCTTCCTTGATTGATGATGCACACTCAGCAGATTAAGGCAAAAAATAAGAAGAAAAGAGATAGAGCAAATAAGAGGGCTAGAATAGGGTAGTTTGATCTTGGTCAAAGTAGGTCTGGGGGAGGAAATCATTCACAGTTTTAGAATCTTTCATCTGTGCCTGCAGCTTCTTCAGCTAGTGCTCATGCACCTAGAAATAGGCAGGAACAGTGGGGTAAGTCTTCTAAGTCCAGATCTCAGAATAGTATGAGTGGAAAGCCTAATCATCCCCAATGTGCTAAGTGTGGTAAAAATCATGGAGGTGAGTATTTGTGGGGTTAGAAAAGTTGTTATGGTTGTTGCTAGGTGGGTCACAAAATCAAAGAGTTCTCGCATGCTAGATGGAGGAATAGATAAATTAGTCTTCAGACTCAGGCTAATAGTACACCAACTCCTCTAGGTCGCCCAGCTCCTCCTCAGGATGCATCATCTAGTACCAGTGGCGGTCAGTGCCAGAATTAGTTTTCCGTTAGGAGCAGGAGGATTCACCTGATGTTATGACTGGTATGCTTCGTGTTTTTTCATTTTAATGTTTATGTGTTGTTAGACCCTAGGTTGAGTTTCTCTTATGTGACCCCGTTAGTTGATGCAAATTTTGAGATAAGTTCTGAAAAGATCCCCGAACCCTTCTTGGTTTTTACTCCAGTAGGTAAGTTAGTTATTGCTAAAAAGATTTATAAAAAGTGTCCTATCACTGTCCTTCATAAAGTTATGTTAGTAGACCTAATAAATTTAGACATAATTGATTTTGATCTTATTCTGGGTATGGATTGGCTTTATTCCTATTATGCTTCTATAGATTGTCGCACCCGAGTGGTAAAGTTTTAGTTTCCAGATGAGCCAGTCTTTGAGTGGTCAGGTAATTCAGTGTCTCCCAAGTGTTATTTCATATCTTGCCTTAAGGCCAAAAAGTTGATATCCAAAGGTTGCATTTACCATCTAGTTCGAGTTAAAGATACTAAGTATGAGACTCTAACAATTCAGTCGGTTTGAGTGGTCAATGAGTTTCCTGATATTTTTCCAAAAGATCTCCCAGGGGTACCTCCCGATAGGTAAATAGAATTTAGCATTGACCTTATCCCAGATACTCAGCCTATTTCTATACCTCCTTATCGTATGGCTTCCGCAGAGCTTAAGGAGTTAAAGGAGCAACTCAAAGATCTTCTAGATAAAGGCTTCATAAGGCCTAGTATTTCTCCATGGAGCGCTCCCATCCTATTCGTGCAAATGAAATATGGTTCTTTGCACATGCGCATCAACTGTCGTCAGTTGAATAAAGTTACAGTCAAGAACAAATATCCTCTTCCTAGAATTGATGACCTGTTTGATCAATTGCAAGGTGCAAATTATTTCTCAAAGATAAACCTTAGATCCGGCTATCATCAGCTTAAATTAGGGGAATGTGATATTTGAAAGATAGCTTTCAAAATCCGTTATGGTCATTTTGACTTTCTAGTCATGCCTTTCGGGCTAACCAATGCCCGAGCAGCTTTCATGGACCTCATGAATCGAGTGTTCAAATAGTATCTAGACATGTTTGTCATAATATTCATAGATGATATCCTTGTGCACTCCCGTAGTGAGGATGACCATGTAGATCATCTTAAAGTTGTCTTGCAAACTCTTAGAGATCATTGATTATTTGCCAAATTTAGCAAGTGTGAATTTTGGCTAAGATCAGTAGCCTTTCTCGATCAGATTGTCTTCGCCAATGGCATTAGAGTTGATCCCCAAAAGACAAGCCATAAGGAATTGGCCTATACCTATCTCTCCATCAGACATTAGGAGTTTCTTGGGTCTAGATGGTAATTAATGCTGTTTTTTTAAGGTTTCTCTTCTATAATATCTCCTATGTATAGATTGTCCTAAAAGAAAGTTAAGTTTCTGTGGTCAGATTCCTATGAGAAGAGTTTTCAGGAGTTGAAGACTTGACTCACTTTAGCCCTAGTTCTAGCATTACCTAATGGTACAGATGGCTTTATTATTTATTGCGATGCCTCAAGAGTTGGTTTGGGTTGTGTGTTGATGCAAAAAGGTAAGGTCATAGCCTATGCCTCTAGACAGTTGAAGCCTCATGAAAAGAATTACCCAACCCATGATCTTGAATTAGTTGATGTAGTGTTTGCTTTGAAAATCTGGAGACATTATCTGTATGGTGTACATGTTGATGTGTTCACAAACCACACAAGCTTTCAGTATGTTTTTACTCGGAGGGAGTTGAATCTCCACCAGAGATGGTGGTTGGAGTTGTTGAAAGACTATGATATGAGTATGTTGTGTCATCTGGTCAAGGCCAATATAGTGGCAGACGCCCTTAGTAGGTTATCAAAGGGAAGTGTTGCTCATGTGGAGAATGATAAGAAAGAATTAGCTCGAGAAGTTCATCGTTTGGCTAGATTAGGTGTTGGGTTGGTTGATTCAGCTGAAAGGAATATTTGGGTTTAGAGTAGTTCCAAATCTTCCTTAGTTTTGGAAGTGAAGGAGAAGTAAGATATGGATTCTAGTTTGGTCAAACTGAAAGAGTCAGTTAAAGACCAAAGGGTAGAGGTTTTCTCCCAAGAGGAAGATGGTGTGTTGAGATATCAAAATATATTGTGTGTGCCTTGTTTGGATGAGTTGAGACAGAGAATTATGGCTGAAGCGAATGGTGCGTGTTATTCTATTCATCCAGGTGCTACTAAGATATACCGTAATTTACAGGAAATCTATTGGTGGAGCGTTATGAAGAGAGATATAGCAGAGCTCGTAGCAAAGTGTGCAACATGTCAATAGGTTAAGGTAGAACACCAAAGACCTGGTGGTACATTGCAGGAGTTTGGTATCCCCACTTGGAAGTGGGAGGAGGTGAACATGGATTTTATGGATAGTTTACCCTATTCGCGTCGTCATCATAATTCGATTTGGTTATTATAGACAGATTAACTAAGTCATCTCATTTCCTACCAGTTTATATGTCCTATACAGTTGAGGATTATGCTAAGTTGTATATCCAAGAGTTAGTCAGATTGCATGGAGTTCCCTTGTCTATCATCTCGGATAAGGGTACTCAGTTTATTTTTAAATTTTGGAGAGCTTTTCAGAAGGGTCTTGGCACCTAAGTCCATCTTAGTTCAGCTTTTCACCCTCAGATAGATGGTCAAGAAGAGAGGACCATCCAAACTCTAGAAGATATGTTGAGGTCATGTGCTCTTGATTTCAAGGGTAGCTGGGATGAGAATTTCCTATTAATTGAGTTCACATATAATAATAGTTATCATTCTAGCATTCAGATGGCCCCGTTTGAGGGTTTTTATAGAAGAAGATGTAGATCACTCATAGGTTGGTTTGAAGTGGGTGAGGCTGCTTTGCTTAGGCCTGACGCAGTGTTTGGAGCTATGGAAAATGTTAAGTTGATTAGAGAAATATTAAAAATAGCCCAGAGTCATCAAAAATCTTATAGAGATGTGAGAAGTAGAGACCTTGAGTTTGAGGTTGGTGACTCAGTGTATCTAAAAAATTTCACCCATAAAAGGGGTGAAGAGATTTAGCAAAAAGGGGAAGCTTAGTCCCTGGTATGTTCGCCCTTTAAGAAATTTGAGTCGTGTTGGGAAAGTAGTTTATGAGATAGAGTTGCCCACAAACTTGTCAGCCGTTCATCCTATGTTTCACGTCTCAATGCTTAATAAGAGTATCGATGACTCCACTATTGTAGTTCCTTTAGAAAGCTCAGATGTTTAGAACAGCCTTTCTTACGAAGAGATTCCATTTGAGATCTTAGATCATCATATCCATAGACTAAGGAACAAAGAAATTCCCTTGGTCAAAGTTCTTTGGCGAAATCAGTCTGTTGAGGGAGCTACTTGGGAAATAGAAGCAGATATGCAATCTAAGTACCCTCACCTTTTCTCTACAAACTCAGATGTAGCCGAAGGTAACACTTTTCCTTGATTAAATTTTTTTCTACTCATATATTCATCTATATAGTTGTCCTCAAGTAAGTTCATGCATTTATAGATTACTCAGAAGCTCAAAATGATTTAGATTTAGACACGCAATTATTTAAGTTGTGCATGCTACCTTATATTCTCGGATTCCTCATAAATTAACTAGCCACATTTGAGGACTAATGTTTTCAAGAGGGAGATATTGTAATACCCTGCGATTTTTCTACCTTAAATTCATCCTTAGAATGTTAAGAGATAACTTCCCAAAAAAAATACTATTTATTTCATATGGTATTCCTTAGATTTAGACTTTCCATTTCATAGGAAATTGAATTCGCTTTCCAACGATATAAGATTCGCATAAATCTGATAACCAGGTAAGAAGTTATGGTTATTTTAAATTCCAGTCGTAAAATACCATCATTTTGGTCTATAGCGCATCGCGTAGTAGGTTTAAATAATGATGGTGAATTTCTAGTAACCCTCCATAATATTGGCGCATCGCGGAGAGAGCCAAATTTCTCCATTCCAGTGGCCCTCCGCGATATTGGTGCATTGCGGAGAGAGATAATTTCCCGTTTGTCAATTTCCAGAGGTCCAGCGTGATAATGGCGCATTACGCCATGTTCCAAAATGGAATTCCAAAGGGGCACCGTGATGTCTCCGCATTACGGAGTCTACCCATTTTCCATTTGTCGATTTCTAGTGAGCCACCATGATAGTGGCGCATCGCGGTGGCCACCCAGATCGGGCAAATGTATGTTTTCCAGTTTCATATACAAGTTTAAAGGGGGTATTTTGGTCAATCCCTAGGGGCCCAATCCGTCCAAAGCACCTCATTAATCATATACTAAGACACTTTATTCTTATTTCATCACTTTTCTCTAAAAATCAAACCCTACTTCATAAAAATTCCTCCCCAAGAAATCTAAAATTTCTCCATTAATCCTCCAAGACAATTCAAGATTGAGAATTCTCAATTCAAGAACTTTAGGAAGTCATCTCCAAAACATCAATAAAGATCCAAAATTCAAGTTCTAGCATCTAGATCATCCAACAAGCTATGTAGGATTTTAACAAGGATAATTATTTTATCCTTCTGCCTAAAACTTTATGTTAATTTTAAATTTACTGCAACTTATATGATTTTCCATGAAATTCAAGTTAGGATTTATACCCATTATCATTATTTACAAGGTTATGAGATTTCCCATGATTTAGAAGTTGAATTACATGATTATATTTATATTTCCATACATATTATTGAAATTTCCAGATTTTTTGATGAATTATAAGTGTTTACATCATCAAGCATGAATTTTTGGATGTTTTAACATGAGATTGTTGCATGGGTCACTATACCCTAATTAATATTTCTATTTCAAGATTATTTGTGCTATAAGCACTTCGGATAAGATTATTCTCAGACTATTGATAAAGATTTGACCTTTTGGTCCTAAGCTAAGATAAAGAATCCACTTTGTTGAGATAACTTGAGATTTAAAGAAAGAAAAGCCTAATTGGTTTTCTTGTAAGCCCTTGTCCTAGTTTTGAAGTGGATTTCATAAGATTTTGAGCATAAGAATGGGAGTAGTATTTACCATCGAAATAGGTAGGTTACTACGGTTTCATACCCAAAACTACGTGCCAACGTAGGATTCAGATTATTCCCACTTCTATGTGGATGACTTAGATTGTGACCACATTAGATAGAAGTTCTATTCCTATGGCAAAGGTAGAACAACCCTTCCTAATGGGGGCCCGTCGTAGGACTCCATGGATGCTCACATAGTGTATGTAGGTTAGAAGAACCTCCTAAAAGATATCCGCTACTCTTAAAACAGGTTAATGATTTGAATCCTAAGATATACAGAATAAATTTTCAAACTTCACTTAGCCTATGTGATTTGAGAAATAGAACAGAAATACAGATTTCAGAACTAAGTGTGATGACTCACAATATTTAGATTACATATTTTATTATTCATGATTTTACTTTCGGATTTCAGATTACCCAAGCCCAAGTGAGTCATTTACATTTAGCATGCATGATTTTATAAATTGTGATGATATTGTTACTTATTGCATGTACCCCCATATACTCAGTACGTTCTCAAGGTTTTGATCCATATATATGTCTATGTGCTACATTGTCTTATAATGTAGGTTCAGGTGCTCAGTCTCAGCAACTAGAGTGATCTTCGAGCATCTCTTCTACATTCCTGTAGTTGGTGAGTCTTCATAGTTCGGGGAATTAGATGTTCATACTTTCAATTTATTAGTATATGTTTCATCATTCATTTCAGATTGTTGAGTCAGCTAAGGCATGTCCTAGTGGCTCTCTAGATTCAGCTAGTAGAGGCTTGTCAGACTACCAGATTTAGTATTCAGATTTCTATTTTAGTATACAGAGTTTCAGTATTTGCTTAATTGAACTTTTGAGATTAGTATGATTCGAATATACCTAGATGATTCAGACAGTTTTTTGTATATATTATGATTTTTCATTTATATTTTTCCCTATTTTGAGGTTCACATTTAGAAAAGGAAGTCAGGGTTTGCTCGAGACTACTTGTAGTTTGAAGTAATGTGTGGCATCCAGGAACTAGATTTTAGGGCGTTAAAGCGATAGATGGACCGGACACCATGGTTATCAAAAAAGAAAAAAAGTAGTCAGTCATCTATAAGACTCTTTTTAAGCATGTATTTTAAAATATAAATTTTACTTCTTAGAGAGAGAACAAGATACTTCCTGTTGATTCCTTGTTTCTTTTTCAGATGGCTAAATTACTTCTTATGCAGGAAGTTTATGAACATAAGATTTTTCTTCAAAAAGAAATTCAAACAAGAAAGGCAGCAACAAATTTTACAAAATCAGGGGTATGCTCTTCATTGAATATTCATGTTTCAAATAGAATTGCTTAAATTTTATGGGATTTGGGATTTAGCTAATGAATATGATTGATCAATGTGTATTGTTGTCAGCAGGTTGAAATTCGAATATTCTAAACCTCCAAAGCTTGTTGGAAGAAAAGAATCATCAGAAGAAGAGACTGGAAGAAGAAGTGGTCGTCTTATGCAGTCAATTTTCTAGCTAAATATGAAATATTGGAGCAAGAAATAGCATTTTAAATGCATCACTTTTCTCAAATATTGCAGACTGCGACTAATTATTAATTATTATTTTAATTTGTTAATTCCTATTGTAAGTTTCAAATAGAAAGTAAACAACAAAAATATTGTGGCGAGATTAAATTGCCACTAATTATTATTTTTTTAAGCATTAACATCATATTATAGAGATGTAAATGCCCACATAATTATTTTTGTAAAAGCAACTAGTATTTAGTTGAGGGATTTATAGAACACCACAATATTTTTTTGTGATGTTGTGATCATATTGCGGGGGTTTATAAACTCCCACAATATATTTTTTTTGAAACAGTAATATCATATTGTAAGTGCTCTAAGCTTCCACTTATTAACTTAAAAAAATTTCACAAATTCAAATTCATTTTGTGGCAGACGTCATGGATGTTTCAAAAACTGCTGCAATAATGCTTGTGGCACTTTCTGAAACAGACACAATTTTTTTTGTTGCGATCAAAAACTGCCACAATTTACTAGTTTGTTGTAGTTAATGATTATTTGATTTCCACTCGATCATCAAAGAAACGTAATGACACAACCTGTAAATATAATATCTCATCAAATAATATTTTTTTCTCTCTCCTCTCTTTTGAATAGATGGTAAATCGATAATGAATTGCAATGCTTATGAAGAGTAGAACAATGAAACTTGAGAATGGTTGAGACGAAAGTAAGTGTGGTTGCGTATGTCGTCACTAATGAATTCTTATATTTATAATACTTGTAATTCTCCCTTGAATTTTCAAACAATTTGTGCAAATTTTCTTCTTGACCTTTGAGCAATCAAAAAGGATTTTTTTTCATAATAAATATTGATTGTATAGATTTTCTTTCTCCTTTATATAAGGCAAGTTGTGATAGTTGCACCTTTTATGCTTGATTTTCTTCACTTCACAATCTTATAAAAATTTGATTAGTTTTCTTATAGATATTGTAATAAAGGATCTCTTGGTATTTTTAACCAACTTCAAATGTGATTGTTTCTTATAGACAGTCCATAAGATTATTCTTCTATCTATAGCTCCTTATTATAGCTTCTATGGAATATTTTAGTTAATAATTTTAGACAATCTTTCTTTATTATTTAAATAATTTCAATCAGGATATGTGAGATCTCTCATATCACATAATAAATATTTTCATCCTTAGACTGATGATGTAGTATTTCATGCTCAACGTCGTAGATTTATTTTTTGAAATACTTCATGTTATCTCCTTCCAATAAGTATTCGATAATATTTTTTAATATTTTCTTTCTACTTGTGAAACAATAACATACCTTTCAGCATCTTAATTTTCATTACTTTGTAGTGCAAATTCGACAGATTTCATTCATAAATATCTCTATAAAATAACTTCTTTTGAAAGAAATAAATTTCTTCCTAATAATTTCTCTGTACTTTTCATTTTTTGGCTTGTACAAATGATTTCTTATTTTGGCAACCCAAGAGAATTTCAAGATCCTCTTCATTTCACCTTGTATCTTGATATGAATGTAAATACATTCATATTCTTAATTTTAAATTTTTGATCACTTTAAATTTGAAATCTTTTGCGAACTTGAACTTCAGACATATCTTGATGCTCTATAACTATTGGACCTTTCTTTAGTAATAAATTGATCTTGACTTTTTCCTTATGTAAAATATTTCTACCCTAATTGTAGCAAATAGTCTTCACAATATCTTCTTTTTCATATTTGCTGAGATCTTTATCAAATTGTTCTTCATTAAACAATTTTTTATCTGGACAAATCTTCTTCTTTCATATATTTTTTCATAATATCTTCTTTTTCATGTTTGTTTAGATCTTCATAAAAAAAAATTTCATCAACAAACCTGTATCAAAAATAAATTTATCACAAGTAAATCTTATTTTATTAAATTATATTGATTTGTTATAATCAAATTAGCAGGTGAAATCTTGGGCCTAACAATCTCCCCCTTTAGATGATGACAAATCATTGAGTACAAAACTTTCAATTTTAATAAACGAATATGAAGGATGTGAACTTCCCTGAATTAGTAAGCACCCTTGAATGTATGTTCCTCTGATTGTTGGGGCATGATAGAAAGGCCCCCCCACTTTATGCCTTCTTTTTTTTTACTTTGATTTCCTGTCTTAACATAATAAAAAGAAAATGTTTTGTACAAAAAACTTTCTCCTACTTTGACATCATAAAAGGGATGAAAATTGAGAATAAAAGTATTACCTAATTAGATCTCACCATATTTCATAGAATGTATCGATTAGCACATAATGAGTATATATTTTTATGAAGAATCAAACTTTATAACTGTAGATGACAAAAATTCATCTTTAACACTTCAAGTCAATAAGATATAACCTCCAATTGAACCAATATATATGTTAGCTAAAAGGTAATCAATTAAAAAATATTTAAGAAAAATCTTAAGAGAGTAAAGATGTGGAAGAATATATTGAGTCAACTATAAGGTGTGTGGTTGTAAAGCATCAAAAATAGATTTTGTATGATATCCTTCACAGAAATAATAACCACCACAAGATATTTTCAATTCAAAAAAAATTATGATTATCTCCCTTCATAATACTTTAATATTGACAAATGATACAAGATCACCATTGTAATAATAATTGGCTATATTTCTCAAAGTGAGAAGATATCTCCTTATTGAAATGATAGTCTTCTCAAGTTATCTTTTATCAATTAGATAAAATTGAGAATTCTTGCTTGACTTTTCATGATATACATAAATTAAAAATAAATCTATGCTAGTCCATTTTATCTCCTGCAAGGATTAAATAATCTGAGAGTATTCCTCTAGATAAACACAGTTAGTTCATGATTATATAAATCAAATGTTTAAATCATAATCAAGAATTCCACCAACATATCCATAACCTTTATAAAATATAAGAGTCCTTTTGAACTCATCAAAGAGAAGAGGAGAGTGAAATAGGCTTGGTTGATAGATTATGTTCCACTATAAGTTGTTGTCTAATCTGTTTTCCAAAGATTAATCTCTTTCATTTTTTATGTTTGATTTGTTGCTTGTCCCTTTAGTGATCCCTCAAGATTTTCCTTGACTTGAAATTTCAAGTAGAAGAGTGGACGATGTCATATTAAGGAGTCTGGAGCCTAAAGGTTGAATTTTTTCAGTCAAACTTTCAAAAGGGCACATCAAAATGGAAAAATTCCAAAATGGAGTTTACCTTGTCCATTAAAATATTTACGGAGTTAATCCACGTTAGTTCACATGATAAAGTGTAAGGTAAGATGGTGAGTTTACCTTATAAGGTAAATAGAGCCCCTTACCTTATCTATTATCTATTTATCAGGCTCGGGAAAAGTGCAAGGTATTACAAGGTAAGTGAAGTCGTTAACCTTGTAAGGTAAGATCTCATGTTCACCTTGTAATGTAATATTTCATGTTTACCTTGTAACAACTTCAAAATTCTCAATTCTATATAAAGAGTGTGAGTGTAGGTTTATTTCTTGCATCAACTCAAAAAAAAAAATTGTTGAACTTCATAACTCAAAATATTTGTTGAACCTTATTCATTTGTTACTTTAAAATGGATAAGGTAAGAGTAAATTTATGTTGGGGTGGTGAAGTTTTGCACGATAGTGATTTTGTGATATAGTCGGCATCATATAGTGGTTCAGTCATTTCCTTTATCTCTCAAATATGATCATTTGAAAAGGTTGTTTAGAAGTAAAATGGGTATTACTAATCCGGAAAATGATGTGGTTATTTCTGGAAGATATCTGAATTATTTTACGTCCAACAGATAATCAATATTTGGTGAAACTCCTATTTAGAATGATGATTCTTTATCTTTATTTCTTCTCACCGTTGAAATTTTTGATAATCGCCTTAATCTACAGATGCTTGACATGTATGCATGTGTGGAACATTTCCCAATTATTGAAGAACCCACAAATAGTGCATTTGATCTTCGAGTAAGTCAAAATTCTTTGAATTTGAATATTGATTCTTCAAGAATGGCAATGGAAAAACAATTTGATGGTGGGTTTGAAACACATTATCAAAACTCACTCGAACTTGTGAATAATTTTGATATAGGAGGACCTAGCAATGCGTCTATGAATTCGAGAAATTTTAATTCAAGTGGTCCACAATATTCTTCTTTGGTTGAGGTAATTAATAGGTAATAAACAACCCATTTTATTTAATTAAGTATTTTTTTCTTGTAATTAATGAGATGATTTATTCATTTTGTAGATTTAATGATTGTGGATTTATACTCACTCAACTCATAGAAATTGTGAACAACAACGACGATTTACAAGGAAAGTTGGAGAGTGCTAAACCTTTACAATATGAATCATCAAATGATGATCAATCTTCTGATGATAAAGATGATAATAATGATGAAAATGTTAACGGAGAGTCTACACACGCTGGTGTATATACTATCAATCATTCTTCCATATTTAGATCATACTGAAGAAAGTCTAGAAGAGTTGAGGTGCATGGTCAATGAAGATTGTTTTCGGACTCCACTTTGGAATCAAAATAATAATGAACATATTAAGTCAGGTAGGTATTTTAATACATAAATTAGTAAATTGAAATTTTTCAGTCATTTGATATTATTAATAATATTTATTTTGTATCTGCATTTAGGTATGTTATTCATTAACAAAAGGCAAATAAAATTGGTTGTGAGAAAGTATAATCTAATCAAGGGGACGAAGTTTATTTGTGATCAATCTAAAGGAGACAATTGGAAGGTTATTCCCAAGCAATATATGTCGGGGTGTTAATGGATAATACGCTTTAGAGCAGTTTTCAGTGGTATGTGGAAGGTAGGAAAAATGATTGAGCATACTTGTAATCCAGATAAATATAAGGAGGATCATTATAATTTAAACAACGACTTGATTGCTACTTCATTGATTCCCTATATTAGGAATGATCCAAATATTAGCATCAAGATGGTTTGTGAAAACATCAAAGGATTGCATCATTATACCCCTAGTTATCGAAAAGCTCAAAAAGGTTGAAGAAAGGCATTTAAGATGGTGTGTGGTTATTTTGAAAGTTCTTTTAAGGCATTACCTGCATATATGACAGCATTGTAATTGGTCAATCTATGCACTATCTTAAATGGGAGCATGGTTCAATAACAATGTAAGGTAAACACGTATTCAAGTTTTTATTTTGGAGTTTTAAGGCCAGCATTGATGGATTTAAAAGTTGTAGGCCTGTCATTTCAATAGATGACACTCATCTTTATGGAACGTATGATATTAAACTATTAATTATTGTCGCAATTGATGCAAAGGGTAATATTTTTTTACTTGCATATGCTATAGTGGTGCGTGAAAGTTTTGACTCTTGGTCATGGTTTATAACATTATTATGGAGGCATGTTGTTGGTGAAAGAAAAGACATTGGACTCATTTCAGACCGCCATTAAGGAATTTTGCAGTGTGCTCAATCTTACGCCTAGTTGTAACCACCAAAAACACAACACAGATTTTGTATTCGACAGTTGAAAGCTAATTTTAATAAAAAAATTTAATTATTGAACTTGAAAATATGATGTGGTTAACATAAATATAATATAATTTAGTAATAGTGTCGTACATTGTAATGCCTCGAGTCTGCACTCCGAATGCCACACGGTGCTTATGACCCCGTAGGACCACAAGCTAACCCATGACTGGTACCTGCTGTAAGCACTGAATAATAATATTAAAATAATGCAAAAAATAGACTGAAGTGCCATAAGGTTCATAATCTAAATGTTGATAAATATAGTACTGAAATAACATCTGAAAATTTAATACTATCTGAACTAGTCTAGTCTGAAAAGCTCCTAACTAAACTGTCTGGATGAGGAGTTAACGAGACAAGCCCCCAACTAACACCATCTACTGAAATACTAAAATAAAAGCATATCCTCATTAGATGAGGACTCACTACTGAATCTGCTGCTGTTATCTGAATCTGTCTAAGCATGGTCAAAAACCTGAGCGTCCGAATCTATGATATGAGATATCATAGCGCAAAGATAAAGTATGCGTCAGTACATGAAATGTACTAGTATGCTGGATGAGGTAAGGCTGAATGCAAGGGTTCACATGTATTAACAATAACTGACTAAATGATAGGAGTATAACTGAATAAAAGTACATCAATAACTGAAAATACCGTAAAATACTGAGTATGCAATACTATACATAAATATGTATACTGCATCTTAGCTCTTACTGAAGCTGAGTACTGATTTATGATACTGGGTAACTGATATCTGAGATTACTAATAACTAAATTACTGATACTGAGTGACTATATCTGACAATCTTGATTTTGTAGAACTGAACTGAGTTCTATATTGAGGCTAAAATTGAAACTGTAGGAGGTAATTATCTAACCGACATGCCCCTCTCTGAATGGATTGGGGTCCAACCTATAACCCCAGTCGAAAGGGTATCAGTACTGTGTCACGGGTAAAGATACGCTAAAGAGTCACCCTTATCTGGCAGGTTCCTTGAATAAGAATGGTGGTACCCACAACTGGCAGGGAAAACATCTTATCAACCCTCCACCGAAAGGTTGATATCTCAACTAATGCTGGCTACGTAGTTCTGGAATGCAATGACTGCTTCTAAGGGTCACACCCTCCACTGGCAGGTGAGCCCCTATCCTTTGGTTTACTCGGTGCTGAATTCTACTCCCAACTGAATAGACACTGATTATTAAACTAAATTGGACTGAACTGAGTTTAACTGAGTTTAGTAACTAACTGAGTACCTCTGATCGTGACACTATCAAAACTATTCTATAACTACTGCAGCTCTAGGTAAATATCTAGATTTTTAGGTATTGAATACCCGCAGGTCTCGATATCATTGAAAATAAAGCATGGCATAATATTGAAAGCATGATAATACTTGTTTGCTAATAATGCATTCATTTATACATTTTGTCAAACACCTAATATACATGAGCTTGTATATGAATGAGACCTCATAATAACATGTTCACTATTTAATTCACATAAGCATTTTATCAAACACTTGGGGAGCATGATTATTTCACATAATAATAGTCAACACATGAACATCATAGATACAATAATCAATTGTAAATTGAAGGGTTTATCATGATAATCACATATTCATCACATATTCTATTTAATTTCATGAAACTCATAATTTAATCATGGATTGTAACCTAATTAATATCATGAACATGAATACAACCAATGTCAAGCATGGAAATCATAAATCTATAAACTTGTATGTTTAAGTAGAGGTCTTGAACTCCATGGGTGAAAGGGACCCGTTGTTACACCCCGTACTTTTGGACTAGAATTTAGACCATCATTCCTACGCGTATAGATCTGATCTAAGAAATTTCTTTTTAATATATGTGTGGTGATCAGTCCTAAAGTGCAGGAATACCTTTGAATATGATTTGAGATCACAAAAATCCCCTAACTCTAAGACGAGTTGAAAACATTTCTATCGATGAAGTTTTGAAGGATGTTTCAACTTGAGTTCACTTACAGAGACCATAACTCCCAATATATATAGAATTAGAGGACCTACTATATATTTAATGAAAAATCTTTGAGTTATCTTTCCAACGATACCAATTTTACCAAAATCCGACACCCGAGAAAGAAGTCATGGCTTTGTAAAGTGGAGTGTGTCGCCTAGCATAAGGTGTGCGATGCACAACCTAACTTATGCTATAAGGTGTGCGACTCACAACCTAATGTGTTCAATAAAATGTTCACCACACAACCTAGCTTATGTGTTAAGGTGTGCGCCGCATACATTGTGGTCCAAGTGACTTAAACACTCTATATTTGAGGCAAAATGGTCATTTTCCCACCCTTATATAAGCCACAAACATGGAATTTTACTCCAAAAACACCAAAATATACTTCTTCTTCAAATTTTCTCTCAATAACAACACCCCTTAGTCCCAAACAAAAATCAAGATCCCTCAAGATTCAACCGTGGGTTTTCAAAATTGATTGAAAATTTGGAATTCCCAAATCGTAGGCTTCAAGAATCATCCATTACTCTCCATAATCGACGTACATAGGGTTTTCCCAAAAATTCATAGGCAAATAAACATTCTTTAATTCATGCTAAAGATTTAAAAATCATGATTTTACGGCAAAGGTTGAATTTTATCATTACTAGCATATTTTAGAAGCTCTAATTAATATTGTTTGGTCTATAGGAATTTCCCCAAATTGATTTGAAATTTGATATATATGTATAAATGTGTTTAATAATGAATATTCAATTGAGAGCATGAATTATAATGAAATCCCTCTCTTGTTATAATTTTCCTTTACTAATGGTACATTATGAAATGTTTTGAATGCATTTTGAAAAGCATGATATGAAATGTCTTGATTTATACTATGACTTGAATATGATTTTGGAATCAAAAGAGAGGGTTATGCATGTTGATAAATGTTGAATATTTATATAATGAAAGAGTACATGATTTTTTCAAAAGCTCATGATCACCATATGTTTTAAGAATTCTTGCATTGTTTTGACTTATGTTTTGGAACATGAAATCTCTTATACTATTTAAATATTTGGGTGGTTTGAATTGAGTTTTGATGAAAGAACCATGCGTGATGCATTATGGCTCAGAAATAGGACTTGCAAGTCATGGTGTGATGACACCAATTCAGATTATGCCATGATAATTTAGAACAGAATAGAATATATGTTTGAAATTAGATTTTTAGATGTTGAAACTAGAAAGAAATGCATGATTCAGAACATGATAAAATTAGGCATAAAGAGAGCTTAGGTGGTTCCCCGAAGAAGGCATGATTTCAGATAACTCATTGTCCAAAACCATGATTTACCGATTTGGGTTTATATATTACGCTGGCCAAGAGCCCTGTGGCATATCAGACTCAGACACTTCAACCCTTATGGCACACTTGGGTTGGGGGAATCCCCGCTGAGTCAATAGAAGATTCCATATAGCTCGTGGAATATCAGACTTGTAGGGAAGTGCCACCTAACTCAGAAGTAATAAAAAGATTAGAATTTGCATTGACAGAAAGGTTTCATGTTTTCAGAAAGTGCCCGTGTGTTTGAAAACCACTTGATGTATGATGTTTTGTCAAAGTTGTTCTCAACTATTTTAATTATATTAAAGCTTTATTTTGGAGTGATTTGCGTACCAATACATATGTATAAACCCCCCTCCTCCCTCCAAGTTTTGAGGCTCAGTCTAGAGGTCCAGAAAAGCAGTAGAGTTTAACGACCAGAGTTGCAGCTGTCCAGTTGGTGAGCCTTCTATATTCTAGAAGGCCTATCTTTTTAGATTATGTTAATTATTTCCATTTTGGTCTACTGAGAGCCTTGTCATAATTTCAGACAGTTGACAGATTTTCATATAGTAGAGATTTCACAGAATGAGTCAAATATTGTTAGATGTAGTTGATATTTAATTTTCATACTTATGTTGAATCCAGAACTGACCATGTTTCTGTAGTAGATTATGTTTCTGCATCTTCTTTATTTATATAAATGTTGTCCATGATTACCTAATAAGGAAGGGCGTTCTGGGCCTCCATGGTTCGGGATGTCCGGCACGGCCAAACCCTAGTTTGGGTCGTGACAAACTTGGTATCAGAGCACGGTTCATGGTCCTAGGGTGTCTGCAAAATCGCGTCGGGTAGAGTCTTATTTATGGGTGTGTAATGCGCCACACTTATAAACAGGAGGCTACTAGGTTTTTAGGAATGTCCCTCTTTCTTCATGTTCTAGTTCGTGCAATAAGGCTAGAATATTCCTCTTTCATATTCTAATTCATGCTATGGTGTCGCCCATATGAAAGTAAGATTATCCCAATTTGTTCCTTACTCTGATGTTCTCATACATATCTTATTATTAGACTAATTCAAGTATAGAAGTTTAGAGTCTAAATGGTATGGTCCTTTCTGATTGAATTATATCAGGTTTCTGCAAGGACTTGAGAAGAGTCCATTAGTACTTCAAAGTGTGTTGGTTCTAGTGTGAACCTTGATTTTAATGAAATCATGTTTTTTAGACTATAGCATTAAGTGTATTCAGTTCTTTTTAGAACTTATGTTGCCAATGTCACGCTTTAGAGGTAATGAAGTGTAGCAAAATATTGGAATTGTATTTCCACCCGAGTAGTAGCATAAGTTAAAGTGTTGGTGTGATGGCCTATTAGTAGTGAGGTTAGACCAAGAACTTGGTGATATAAAGTCACAAAGTTAAAAGTCAGGGAGAGGGTGACTTTTATGTAAATAAATATTTTAGTTGACTAACCGATGTTTAAGGATGATTTACCATTTTATAGTGATAGACTAATGCAGTAACTAGTAGCATATGTGGATTGTATGGTATTCTGTGGAGGGGAATATTTGATTCAGATTTTTATTTGTACAGAGTAAGATGAGTATTCCTAAATCATTGAATATTGTGTGTCAATTTTCTATATCTTGTAATATGCAATTTTTTTATTATGATGTTTTTGAAAAATCAAAGTCTAGTGAATCCGTGTGAGGCCTATTTCAATTTATTAGCAACTTGTTATTCATCTTGTTGTTCTTGTGTTAGTTGGAACTGGGGTCTAGAGGTAAAATGGCAAGAAAAGTGGTAAGGGCGATTTATTAAATATATGTATAGCTGAATCTTTTTGCATGAGATTGAGATGGTTATGAAGTGATACGTCCTTGTGTGTTAGTTTAGTAGAAGGTAAAGAAGGAGTTATCAGTCAAGGTGAATTATTATTTTCTTGAGGTATGAAAATGTCTAGATTAGCCAGTAAGTTATAATTAGAGACTCATGGTTATTTATGGAATTTGAAGGTAGTCTAAATGTACGCTTGGGTAATTAAGTGTGATGTGAGAAAGCCGTATATGTAGATAAGATTGTATGGGGTTATAATATAAGATTAAGGTTGACTATGTCTATTATGTGACTTTAACCCCCTTGACCTTCTTTTAGTTGGTAGTTGTAAACTAGTACTACATATGAGAAGGTATGTCGTAGATTTTGAAGTATTTGGGTAGAATTTCCCAATTTGATGGACTAGTATATCATGTCGTGTTCTTCATTGGTGGTAGATGATTGATGCTAGACTACTGGCTTGAATTTAATGTAGAATGTAGTGGTAAGAATAGTGGCACGAGATTAATGATGTATGTTTTGTGGGAATAAATTAGTAGGCTTGATGTGTTGAAATAGTGAATGATAATTAGTTATGATAAGGAAAACTGTAAGGTCATGATCAATTATTGTTGTTTTGAAGTTTCAGTGTATTTGTATTTCTTGATGTTTATTTCATGGTTTTCAAGTGAGAATTGTGCGTAAGGCTGGGTTGTAAATCATGTTTAGCACTAGACATTAAGTTTGGACAGTTGATAGCCATGAAAGTGGATGTGATGATTTCTTAATTAATGATACTAGTTATATGAAAGTGATCTAATAGGCTTGAACAGTGTATGCAAGAGCTTAAGTTTGTTTATTTTGTAATGAAGTATGATGTTGTATGTATCATGTAGAAGTATGCCCAAGGTGATATAGGGTTGCAGAATTTTCTAAGACTATTACATGTTGTGTGTGGCTAGTAGTACCATTGAGTTGCTAGGTGGAGAAAGACTAGTAGATAGTATATGGTGTTCTAAATAGCCAAGTTAAGGAGTTTTGATTGATAGTATTGAGCCTTTTTATATGATCTTGATTCTCATGGTAGAGAGATATAAGTTTGGAGTCGTATATTGGTAGGCTATGTCGAAAATAGTATGGTTCATCAAAGGCTTGGTGATATGCATGTTATGTGTTAGAATCTATGTTTGAGTTTTGAAGGTTGAGCGGATATAAATAAGAGTTGAAGCACTATAGGGTGTTCACTTCGACTATAGGGATACTCATGAATAATCGAAGTTAATAAGTGTTCAAGTATTATACGATGACTATTGGGGCTATAGAAAGATAGAGTTTATTCAGAAAGTAGTATTAGCAATGTATTTTCTACTTTTAGGTGTAGTCATTCAGGTTAAGTTCTATGATATGCATGTATGATCATTTTCTAGACCCTAGAGTGCACCCTAGAGTACAGTAAGTGTAGTTCAGTTAGAGTCTAGTAAGAGATCTCTCAAACTTAAGATGATAGCTTGAAGCTAAGGGGGAGATGACAGAACGAATAACCAAGTCAGGCTCTCAGATTCTAGTAGAAATGTCAGTATGATATAGAGCATCAGAAAGCGAGGGTGAGGCTAAAACCCATTCTTATCTCAGTATTTTTTAGTTATCCCAATACCTACTCATGCCTCACATTTTAGTTCCATGATCATATTTCATGTTCATGTTTGTCATAGAGAATCACGTGCTCTTCCAGTTCAAAAATGAGGAGTTCCAGTTCATTTAGTAGTCGTAATCACATTCCATATGTTATGAACTCCAAATTGAGGTCATGTAGCTCATGACTCATGTATTTACGTCTTATAGTGTGCTTAGTTTCCATAACTCATGCTTTATGCCAAATGATTGGTGAGAATCAGCTTATAGCCATGTATACCCTCAATTCAGATTTACTTTGATAAATCTCTGACGTTGATTTGTTATTCCTCAGGCCTCAGCTAAGTCTCAAGTCTCATATAATATCCTTCCATGCTTCAAGGTTTTATTTTCTAACCTTTTGGTGACTCCTTATGTAATGATAGTGGTGATGAGTGAATGGTTCTTATTGATGAAAGATCATTATATGCTTGTTTTGGATGAGGCCATAAGTGTGAAGTAAGATTTAGGGTGAAGTCTTTGATACATATGATGGTTAGTGGAAATTTGTGCGTCTGTAGGTTCTTGGGGTAATGCGTGGGAGTTGTATTGATGGTCTTTTAGAGAATATATGAAGTACGTCTTGATTATTGTTGCCTTGAACTTCATATGTGGTTATAAGGATAGGCTTGAATGACATGTTGGGATGTAAGTTGAGAAACGCAATATGCGCTAGCAAATCCATAGTAAGAGTTCAGGGTTGGTCATTGAAGTGGTAAAGCACGTTATGCTTAGGATGTGAAAAATATATATTTATATATATAGAAGGTTGAATCATATGGTTTGGAATAATATTGTGGTGTGGCATGTTGTATTTTGTGATTTGAAGTTAGGCTTGATCACGGTGAAAGGATTTAAGCTACTTTAGACATTAGTAAAAATATTTATGAGGATTATAACTTGAATCAATGAGTATGGTAATTAAGGAGAATAGTATAGTTAACGGATACTCGAGAAGTGTGCTAAACTTGAAAGTAAGAAGTTGCATGGCCCAGGGCCTGGTAATTCTATTCCATGCTATAGGGTAGTGTCATTGTTGTGATTCCTTGGTTGGTTGCCTTGTGTAAATCATGCCCAAGGTTCTTTGTTCCCTAACACTGCTATGACTTCTTTAGAAAGAGTGGTGAAGAAATACTCCAGTTAAGTATAGGTTCTAGTATAATTCTACCTGTATAACCAGCAATTTAGTATAACAGTCGGGCAGGCAAGTTACTGTGATTTTCCACCTTTTCACCCAGTCCTACTATCCGAACTCTCATGCATATGATCATCTCAAGAGATAATCTATTCTATCCATGTAAGTTGAGATTTCAGTTCAGTCCAAGCATTATGTTTCAGATTCAGCTATTCAGTCATGACTCAGTTCATAAGTGTTCAACGCATGATATCAAATTTTTTCAGATATTTTAGCTCAGGCAGTATAATACCCTGGTATGATATAAGTCTTGCTGCTTCATGATTATTACTTGCATAAGTTATCACTTCTCAATTCAATATGTATGATTAGATCACGATCACTCTAAGGAAATCCTAAACTCTCAGCATTAATCAGCTCCTTGAAGCAAGTAAAGTCAAGTCAACTTAGAATTCAGTTTCATAATAGAAGTTTTAATGTCTCAGATCAGTCATATCCTTTCTTAGAAGACACAACATGTCTACGTTATCGGACACCTTTAAGACATCAACGTTCCTACCCATCATTCGGGGACGAATGTTCCCAAGGGGGAGATAATGTAACACCCCGTACTTTCGGACTAGAATTTAGACCATCGTTCCTACGCGTATAGATCCGAACTAAGAAATTTCTTGTTAATATATGTGTGGTGATCAGTCCTAAAGTGTAGGAATACCTTTGAATGTTATTTGAGATCACAAAAATCCCCTAACTCTAAGACGAGTTTAAAACATTTCTATCGATTAAGTTTTAGAGGATGTTTTAATTTGAATCAACTTCTAGCGACCATAACTCCCAATATATATAGAATTAGAGGACTTACTATATATCAAATGAAAGGTCTTCGAGTTATCTTTCCAATAATATCAATTTTACCAAAATCTGATACCCGAGCAAGAAAGCTGGCTTTGCAAAGTGGAGTGTGTCGCCTAGCATAAGGTCTGCGACGCACAACCTAACTTATGCTATAAGGTGTGCGACGTACAACCTAATGTGTGTGATAAAATGTGCGCCGCACAACCTAGCTTATGCGTTAAGGTGTGTGCCGCATACATTGTGGTCCAAGTGACTTAAACACTCCGTATTTGGGGTAAAATGGTCATTTTTCCACCCCTATATAAGCCATAAACACGGAATTTTACTCCAAAAACACCAAAATATACTTCTTCTTCAAATTTTCTCTCAAGAACAACACCCCTTAGTCCCAAACAAAAATCAAGATCCCTCAAGATTCAACCATGGGTTTTCAAAATTGATTGAAGATTTGGAATCCTCAAACCGTAGGCTTCAAGAATCATCCATTAATCTTCATAATTGAGGTACGTGGGATTTTCTCAAAAATTCATGGGCAAATAAACATTCTTTAATTCATGCTAATGATTTAGAAATCATGATTTTACGGAAAGGGTTGAATTTTACCATTACTAGCATATTTTAGAAGCTCTAATCAATATTGTTTGGTCTTTAGGCCTTTCCCCAAATTGATTTGAAATTCTATATGTATATATATATATATATATATATATATATATATATATATATAAATGTGTTTAATAATGAATATTCAATTGAATGCACTTTGAAAAGCATGATATAAAATATCTTGATTTATACTATGACTTGAATATGATTTTCGAATTAAAAGAGAGGGTTATGCATGTTGATAAATGTTGAATATGCATATAATGAAAGAGTACATGGTTTTTCCAAAAGCTCATGACCACCATATGTTTTAAGAATTCTTGCATAGTTTTGACTTATGTTTTGAAACATGAAATTTCTTATACTATTTACATATTTGGGTGATCTGAATTGAGTTTTGATGAAAGAATCATGCGTGATTCATTATGGCTTAGAAATAGGACTTGCAAGTCTTGGTGTGACGACACTAATTCAGATTATGCCATGATAATTCAGAACAAATAGAACACATGTTTGAAATCAGATTTTCAGATGTTGAAATTAGAAAGAAATGCATGATTCAGAACATGATAAAATTGGGCATAAATCGAGCTTAGGTGATTCCCCGAAGAAGGCATGAGTTCAAATAACTAATTGCCGAAAATCGTGATTTGTCGATCCGGGTTTATATATTACGCTGGCCAAGAGCCCTATGGCGTATCAGACTCGGACACTCCAACCCTTGTGGCACACTTGGATTGGGGGCTTCCCCGCTGAGTCAATGATGGATTCCATATAGCCTATGGAATATCAGACTTGTAGGAGAGTGCCACCTAACTCAGAAGTAATAAAAAGATCAGAATTTGCATTGACAGAAAGGTTTCATGTTTTCAGAAAGTGCCCATGTATTTTGAAAACCACTTGATGTATGATGTTTTGTCAAAGTTGCTCTCAACTATTTTAATTATATTAAATCTTTATTTTGGATTGCTTTGCGTACCAGTACATATGTATTAACCCCCCTCCCTTCTCCCTCCAGATTTTGAGGCTCAGTCTAGGGGTCCAGAAAAGCAGTAGAGTTTAACGAACAGAGTTGCAGGTGTCCAGTTGGTGAGCCTTCTATATTCCAGAAGGCCTGTCTTTTCAGATTATGTTAATTACTTCCATTTTGGTCTACTAAGGCCTTGTCCCAGTTTTAGACAGTTGACAGATTTTCATGTAGTAAAGATTTCACAGACTGAGTCAGATGTTGTAAGATGTAGTTGATTTTCAATTTTCATACTTATGTTGAATCCAGAACTGACCATGTTTCCGTAGCAGATTATGTTTTCATATCTTCTTTATTTATATGAATGTTTTCCATGATTACCAGATAAGGAAGGGCATTTCGGACCTCCATGGTTCGAAATGTCTGTCACGGCCAGGCCCTAGTTCGGGTCGTGACACCCATGAATAAACACCTAACATACCTTGATTGTTAATTTTATAGAGATTGTGGTGAGTTCTTGAGACTTTATTCTTGAGCTTGATGAAACTAGGGCTTGTTATTGAGAGGATTTTGTGAAAAGGATGAGAAATTATGCTATTTGGGGCTTTAATCCCGTGTTATGGACCTATTGGGTGATGGAAAAATGACCCATTTTCCCTTAAAAACATGAAACAAAACTGCAAAAATTACCCAGACCGGACTAGCTAGTGCGTCGCGGCTCTAGAGTTCCGCTCTAGGGAAGGTGCCGCGGTCTGCATCGTGGGCTTCCCCCAGCAGCGAACTGGGTAGGGTGCCACAGGCTAATCGCCCCGAGCCACTATTTTGGAGTTTCAAAAATGCCCTTATGCTTATCCAAAAATTTTGAAACTCACTCGAGATGCACTATTGACTTCTCTGATCATGAATCAACTTAAAAACTAACTTTCTAGGGTGTCGGAAAGGTCATAAATAAATTCCTCAAAGTTTAAGGGCTTTAGAAATGACTAAGTCCTAACACTTGGCTGAAATTTTCTAAGTCTGGGACCTCTTTTGGCTTGCTTTAAAGGACTCAAAAGACTAGGATTCTACGAGATCTTATAATATCTCCCCCTTGGAAATATTCGTCCTCAAATGGGACTAACAAAAATGAGAGAAATTTTTGAATTATACTTACACTGACATGCATAACTAAAGCATGACTGAATTCTGGAGACATGACATATGACTGAATTGTTTCATGAATGCATGAATGATATGAGAATGCTATGCAACTGTAACTGAGTATGGAGTAGAATAAAATCTAAGAAAGACTGTTACCTCAAGCTGAGTTTGAGTTTGCGGAGAAGAGGTGAGGATACTTGGTCTGCATATCTACTTCTGCTTCCCAAGTAACTCCCTCAACGAATTGATTCTGTCAAAGAACTTTGACCAAGGGAACTTCTTTGTTCCTCAGTCTGTGAATCTGATGATTAAGGATTTGAATTGGAACCTCTTTGAAAGAGAGATCATTCTGAATATTTATGTCCTCTAAGGAGACTACGACTGCTGGGTTACCAATGCATTTCTTTAGCAAGGAGACGTGGAATACTGGGTGTACTAAGGCTAGGTCAAAAGTCAATTCAAGCTCGTAAGGTACCTTTCCGAAATGGCTGAGAATCCTGTAAGGACTGACATATCGTGACTGAGCTTTCCCTTCTTGCCGAAGCTTTTCACTCCCTTCATGGAAGAGATTTTCAAGTACACAAAATCGCCAATCTCAAACTCAAGATCCTTTCTCCCAACATCTGTATATGATTTCTGTAGGCTCTGGGCTACCCTAAGCCTTTCTCTGATTAACTGTACCTTCTCTAAGGCATCAAACACCAAGTCAGGCCCTACTACTGCATCCTCACCTACTTCGAACTAACCAATGGATGATTTATATCTTCTCCCATAAAAAGTCTCAAACAGAACCATCTAAATACTGGAATGATAGCTGTTATTATACGCAAACCAATCAAAGGTAAGTGGTCATCCCAACTACCCTTAAAGTCAACAACACATACTCTCAGCATATCTTCTAGAGTCTGAATGATCTTTTCTGCTTGATCATCTTTCTGAGGGTGGAAGGCTGTACTGAGGTGGACTTGGGTACCAAGACCCTTTTGGAAGGCTTTCCAAAAGTGAAAGGTGAACTGCGTACCTCTATCAGAAATGATGGCAATGGAACACTATGCAATCTGACCAACTTTTTAACATAACGCTTGACATAATCCTCGTCTAATTAAGAGGTATGAACTAGCAAGAAATGAGCAGATTTAGTCATCCTGTCTATGATAATCCAAATCTAATCATGCTGATGACGAGTACGAGACAAACCCATTACAAAGTCCATGTTCACTTTTTCCCTTTTCTATGTGGGAATATTGAACTCCTGCATGAACCCACTAGGCTTCTGGTGCTTAATCTTAACCTGCTGACACGTAGAGCACTTAGCTATAAACTTTGAGATAACCCTCTTCATCCCACTCCACCAATAAATCTCCCGTAAATTATGGTACATCTTAGTGGTCCCTGAATGAATCGAGTAACGCGCACCATGCGCTTCTGCAAGAATTCGTTGCCTTAAGTCATCTACACCTGGTACACATAGCTGACCCTAGCAACGCAACACACCATCTCCCCCTTAGGAGAAAACCTCTACTTTCTGATCTCTGACTGACTCTTTCAACTTAACAAGACTGGGATCTTTGTCCTATTTTTCCTTTACTTTGGAAATCAGAGACGATTCTGAACTATTCTGTACCCACACACTACCCTCTGCTAAGTGGACTAAGCAAATACCTTATCGGGCAAGCTGATAGACTTCTTGAACTAACTTCTTCTTACCATTCTCAATATGAGAAATACTACCCATATATAACCTATTAAGAGCATCTGCCATTATATTAGCCTTGCTCGAATGCTACAGAACACTCATATCATAATCTTTCAACAACTCTAACCACCTTATCTGACGTAGATTAAGATCTTTTTAAGAGAACACATGCTGTAAGCTTTTTTAATTTGTGAACACATCAACATGCACCCATACAAGTAATGCCTCCAAATCTTTAAACCAAACACAATAGCTGCTAACTCTAGATCATGGGTGGGGTAATTCTTATCATGGGGCTTAAGCTGTCTAGAGGCATAGGCTATGACCTTACCTCTCTGTATCAGAACACAACACAAACCTACTCTGGATGCATCAAAGTACAGTACAAACCCATCTGAACCATCTGGTAAAGTCAAAACTGGGTGGTAGTGAGTCGAGTCTTCATCTCCTGAAAACTCTTCTCATAAGAATTTGACCACTAAAACTTAGCTTTCTTCTAAGTCAATCTGCACATGGGGGATGCAATAAATGAAAAATCTATAATAAATTAATGGTAATATCCAGTTAAACCCAAGAAAATCCTGATATCTGACGGAGAGATAGGTCTAGGCTAGTTCCTCACCACTTTAGTATTTTGAGGATCAACCCTAATGCCTTCACCAAAAATAATATGAGCAAGAAATGCTACTGACCTTAGCCAAAATTCACACTTATTGAATTTGGCGAATAACTGATGAGCTCTGAGAGTCTGAAGCACAATTCTGAGGTAATCTGTATGATCATTCTCACTACGGTAATAGACAAGAATGTCATCGATGAAGACTATAACGAATATATCTAAGTACTTATTGAACACATGGTTCATTAGGTCCATGAAAGTTGCTGGGGCATTAGTGATACCAAAGGACATGACTAGAAACTCGAAGTGACCATACTGGGTTTGAAAAGCTATTTTTGGAATGCCACAGTTTCTGACTCTGAGCTGATGATAGCCTAATCTAAGGTCTATCTTAGAGAATTAACTGGCACCCTGAAGTTGGTCAAACAAGTCATCAATTCTAGGAAGTAGGTATTTATTCTTGACTGTGACTTTGTTCAACTAACAATAGTCTATACACATTCTGAGAGAACCATCTTTCTTACGAACGAAGAAGAGTGGTGCACCCCATAAGGAAATACTGGGTCTGATGAATCCCTTATCTAGGAGATCTTTCAACTATTTTTTTAGCTCTCTAATTTCAACTGGTGCCGTTCTGTATGGCAAAATAGAGATGGGTTAAGTGTCTAAAAGAAGGTCTATTCTAAAGTCGATTTCTCTTTCAGAAGAAACTCCAGAAAGATCTTTGAGAAATACTCTAGTAATATTCATTTACGACTAGAACTGACCTAAGACTAGGAGTCTCTGAACTAGAGTCTTTGACTTGCACAAGATGATAGACACATCCCTTGGATATCATTTTTCTCACTCTAAGGTATGAAATCAACTGACCCTTAATCGATGTAGTACCCCTCTATTCCAGGACTGGTTTATTTGGAAACTAAAAATAAATAATTCTATTTCTATAATCAACTAAGGCATAGCATGAATGAATCCAATCCATGCTGAGAATGACATCAAAATCTGTCATCTCTAACTCTACTGTCTACCAAAGTGACTTTCTAAGATATCATAATCGGATAGTTCTTGTATACCCGTTGGGCTATGATAGACTAACCTACTGGGGTAGAGACCAAGAAATGTTTTGTAAGACTTCTGGTTTAACCTTAAAGTTGACTTCTATGTAATGAGTTACAAAAGAAAGAGAGCCTCTTGGATCTAATAAGGCATAAATATGCAAATGGAAAATCTGTAATGTACCAGTAGTGACCACTTCAGGAGAACATTCCTAATCTTGTCAGAACTGAAGTTCAAAGAGACTGTTTAGGTGTTGCCTACTAGTGGCACTGAAAGTGGCACCCTACTGATTCAAGTGATCGGACTGAGCTGGGGAATGATTGTACTAAACCTGTGAAACTGACTGAGGACAATCTCTGATTCTATGGACTAGCTTGTCATACCTAAAACATACATCACTGTCAGCTCTGTAGACACCCTAATGGTTTTTACCACATTTCTGGCAAAGAGGATTTGTTCGAGCACCCCAAACACTACCCTGAGATTTAGAGCTTGGTTCCCTATCTTTGTTACCATTTCTAAACTTAGGTGCTGGATCAATGGTTGAGGATGGAGCTGGAACTGAAGATTTTAGATGAAATTGGATACGGTTACCTCCTTCTGACTTAGGCTGAGTGAAATTAAAGCTACTTATTCTAGTACTCTTATTCTCCCTCTCTCTCTTTTTATTCTTAGCTTTTTTTATCTGCTGATCATGGACCATGAGCCTGGATATGTCTATCTCCTTAATCAGCATAGCAGTCTTGTACTATTTAACCACACTCTCTGATACCCCAGACACAAACTTGCTCATTGTAGACCTATTGTCTTTTACTACATGGGGAGCATACCTGGCTAACTTAGTAAACTTGAGATAATACTCTTTCATACTCATATTGCTTTGCCTAAGATTGATGAATCCTAAAACCATAGCTTCCCTCAACTCTAAAGGAAAGAATCTGTCTAGAAAAGCAGTAGCAAACTCTTCTTATTCTATGGGTTATGCATCCGTGCCTCTGTCTATCTTCCACTGCTTAAACTACGTATGAGATACATTTTGTAGCTGATAGGTAGCTAACTCAGCACTCTCACTGAAAGTCACTCCCATAATATCTGTGACTTTTTGCACCTGATCAAGGAACTCCTGTGGATCTTCTTCAGACTTAGATCCTGAGAATAGGGGAGAATTAATTCGGGTGAAGTCCTGAATCCTGGCTGCAATAGTATTGGCCACTGGGTTGGCCTAAACAATAGCTGAACGTTCATTTTGAGCTACTACGAAATTGGCTAGAGTGGTGAACGCGGCTCTAAATTGTGCATAAAAGACATGCTCGTCCAGGAGATCTGCCTGAACGGGCTGAGGTGCTGACTGGTTTCCTAAATGTAAGGAAGAAATAAATTAGACTGAGAGTTTAACTTGAGCTCATGCTCACTCGCATGACATGAATACTGAAAAAGGGAAAACTTTTCTAAAAATGCCTCATAGCCTCTTGTCCATAAGTGTGATGCGCTACACACCCATGCACAATACTCTGCTAGACGCATCTTTCAAATTCCCTAGGACTCTGTTGAACCTTAGGCTTTAATACCAAGTTTGTAACGTCCCGAGTCTGCACCTTAGATACCATATGGTGCTTACAACCCCAGAGGACCACAAGCTAACCCATGACTGGTACTTGCAGTGAGCACTGAATAATAATACTGAAATAATATGAAAAATAGGTTGAAGTACCATAAGGTTCATAATCTGAATGCTAATAAATATAGTACTAAAATAACATCTGAATACTTTTTTAACTAGTCTAGTTTGAAAAATATCTAACTGAACTGTCTGGATGTGGAGTTGATAGGACAAGCACCCAACTAACTTTGACTACTGAAATACTAAAGCTACTGAAATACTAAAATAAAAGCATATCCTCGATAGATAAGGACTCACTACTAAATCTGCTACTGCTATCTGAATCTGTCTAAGCACGGTCAGGAACCTGAGCATTCAGACCTATGATATGAGACATCATAGCACAAAGAGAAAGTATTCGTTAGTACGTTGAATGTACTTGCATACTAGATGAGGTAAGGCTAAATGCAAGGGTCCTCATGCATGAACAGTATCTGAATGAATGATATAAGTATAACTAAATGAGAGTACATGGATAACTAGAACTACAATAAAATGTTAAGTATGCAATACTGTGCATATAAGTACTGATTTTTAATACTGAGTAACTAATATCTAAGATTACTAATAACTAAATTACTGATTCTGAGTGACTGTTTCTTAAAGTCCTGATTCTGTAGAACTGAACTGAGTTCTATATTGAGGCTGAAACTGAAACTGTGGAAGATAATCTTCTAACTGACATACCCCTCTCTGAACGATTGGGGTCCAACCTGTAACCCCAGTCAAAAGGGTATTAGTATCGTTCCACGGGTAAAGACAAGCTAAAGAGTCACCCTTATCTAGCAGGTACCCTGAATGAGAATGGTGGTACCCTCAACTAGTAGGTAAAACACCTTATCAACCCTCAACTGGTAGGTTAATATCTCAACCTACGCTGGCTACGTAGTTTTGAAAGACAAGGACTGCTTTTAAGGGTCACACCCTCTACTAGTAGGTAAGCCCCTATCCTTGGGTTCACTCGGTGCTGAATCCTACTTCCAATTGAATAGACACTGATTATGAAACTAAATTGGACTGAGCTGAGTTTAATTGAGTTTTGTAACTGACTGAGTACCACTGATCATGACACTACCGAGATTATTCTGTAACTACTACAATTCTAGGTAAACAGCTAGATTTTTGGATATTGAATACCCCCAGGACTCGATAGCATTGAAAATAAAGCATGGCATAATCTTAAAAGCATGATAATACGTGTTTGCTAAGAATGCATTCATTTAAACATTTTGTCAAACACTTAATATGAATGAGCTTGTACATGAATGGGACCTCATAATAACATGTTCACTTTTCAATTCGCATAAGCATTTTATCAAACACTTAGGGAGCATGATTATTTCACATAATAATAGTCAATACATGAACACTATGGATACAACAATCAATTGTAAATTAAAGGGTTTATTATGATACTTACATATTTATCACACATGCTATTTAATTTTATGAAACTCACAATTTAATCATGGATTATAACCCAATTAATATCATGAACATGAATACAACCAATTTCAAGCATGAAAATCATAAATCTATAAACTTTTATGTTTAATTAGGGTTCTTGGACTCCATGGGTGAAAGAGACCCATGAATAAACACCTAACATACCTTGATTGTTAATTTCATGGAGATTGTGGTGAGTTCTTGAGACTTGATTCTTGAGCTTGATGAAACTAGAGTTTGTTCTTGAGAGGATTTTGTGAAAAGGATCAGAAAATGAGCTATTTGTGGATTTAATCCCGTGTTATGGACCTATTGGGTGAAGGAAATATGACCCATTTTCCCTAAAAATGCAAAACAAAATCATAGAAATTACTCAGACTGGAATGGCCAGCGTGCTGCGGTCTACTTTGTGGGCTCCCCCCAGCACCGGACTAGGTAGGGCGTCGCGGGCTAATCGCCATGAGCCACTTTTTTTGGAGTTTCAAACACGCCCTTACGCTTGTTTAAAAATTCCAAAACTCACCCCGAGATGTACTATTAACTTCCCTAATCATAAATTAACTTAAAAACTAACTTTCTGTAGTTGGGAAGGTCGTAAATAAATTTCTCAAAGTTTGAGGACTTTAGAAATGACTAAGTCCTAACACTTAGCTAAAATTTTCTAAGTTTGGGACCTCTTTTGGAAGGTTTTAAAGGACTCAAACGACTAGGATTCTGTGGGGTCTTACATGCACTTGCCTCAGAAAAATTTAATCTTCAAGTGAATGGAAAGTTGTGCAATGAAAATTGACACTTTGTAGGATGAATTTACCCCAACAGGTGGAGTTACAAAATCAGAATTTTGTTCATGTGAATAATTTGTTCCACTAGTCAAGGCTCCAACATAATCACATGTGGGATAATATGGCTCAACATTAGTTGTAGCCAACGACAAATTGAAATTACTTTTATATTGTACCCCATAATCAATCGAATTTTTTTCATCAACTAAATTATGTTCAACATGAACTTCATTCTGTTGTTGTCCACCCATGTCCCCTTCCACAGCCTCGATGAGCTTTCTCTGTTAGTGCAGTTGATCATCGATGAACTTTAACTGGTGGCAGTTGCTCATATTTATTCGGTAGTGTATACTCTAAATCAAAAGTCAAACACGTTTTCAAAGAGACATCAGTCATTGATTCTAGGAAAATCGATGCAAATTGCGCTACAATTTGCTTCATCTCTTCTGATTGATTATTAACATTCACAAGACTTTGAGCAATTTGATATGACCTTATATATCCCCTAGCCAAGACGTGAGT
The DNA here is from genome assembly GCF_002878395.1 of Capsicum annuum. Taxonomy (NCBI): domain Eukaryota; kingdom Viridiplantae; phylum Streptophyta; class Magnoliopsida; order Solanales; family Solanaceae; genus Capsicum; species Capsicum annuum. The sequence continues at coordinate 144,284,380 of NC_061115.1, read as the reverse complement.
GATAGAAATACCATTGATTGTAATCTTCTTGGTTGACCATGTAATGGGGGTGAACATTACTGTCATAACGCTCATTCCACTTCTGTTCCGTTTCATTTAACAACATAACAATCTCCTGTGTTATTCGAAGATGTTTATCGTGTTTAAAATAAAATGGTTTGTACTTAGGTGGAACAGGTATGTGTTTTACATAACCAAATTATCGCATAACACGATTAGTCATGTGCCATTCACGATGAATTTCACAAATAAGTGAAACTTTAGCCATCCAAAAATAGGTCCTCGACGACACCATTCGGGTAAATCATTAATTAGTTGCTCAGAATATAGCTGCCAAATAAACTATAAAATAATAAAAATATTATGATTAATATGTCACAAAGAATTTATCTAATCTCTGCTTAGTTTAGTAAATAACATGTATATGTTTACTTCATCTTTACTGGTTTAATTAGTAACCACTCATAATATTTAATATAATTTTTTTTGAAATATAAATATAGAATTTGACCTATATATATGTAAATTTTTTCTATAAAATTCAACATTATTAGAACTACCTTCAATGAAGTGGATGATGTTAAGAATTCAACTCTAGCCCAAATAATGTATTTTAAAAAGTCCACTATGAAGTGGATGATGTTAATGACAACTACCATTATTTATAAAGAAACATAATGTGATTGTGAAATATCTTTTTAGCAATAATAAAATTTATAGAATTAATCAAAAAAAAAATTATATGTAGCAGGGTCTAAGATTTATAATGAAAGTTACTACACAGTGTATGGACATGATTCTCCAAAGTACAATAGTTAACATTTTGTATGCTATAACAATTTAGCACTATACCACTCTTATATATATGAGCTTTATTTAGTTGGTGGATTTTTGCGTTATATAAACAAAACAAATTAAGGAAAAAAATAAAAATAAATGACATGATAATATAAAAAATACCCGCTTCTCAGTAAGGTTATCTAGTACATCTCTTATTATGACAAGCACACTACGAGCTTCATTTTGATGAGTTTTGCCTCGAGACTATTTACGTGCATTTGTGGTCGGTACCTCTGAATTTTCCTCGCTCAGAGGCATGAAAGTGATTACAATGGGACAATACGCTCCCATTCCCATACCTAAAAAAATATAATCAACAATAGTTATCATCATAATAAAATTAAGTAAATCAAAACAGAAAAAAATATTATAATGTTCCATACCTGCAATAACGAAATAAAATCACTAATGTAGTGCGACTTCTCCATCGACGCACGACACAAATAAAAATAGAGGTACGATAGCGCAGCGGCTCCCCAAGCCTATGTTGACATTGCGGGTAAGTCATGCATGTCAATCAGAAAGTCTGTACTAAATTTATTTCCAAATTTATCTGAGAATGTTGTTCCATCGCACAATCAAAAAAGGTACAACCTAACTCTTCATTGTACCTCTTCTTCTTCTTCAGTTTCATCAGTTATTTTATTCAGATTTTTCATATATTCCTCTAATCTCATTAAAAAAAATTATTTCCTTGAAAAAAGTCTAGATCAAGTATCCATCCTGTTAATTCGTCAAACATTTATTGTCTATCAATAGGTAACATCTGAGCAGTGCCTGGATGAAGAATGGGTGTTCTATCTACGACCATTCCAAACATGAGTTCTATGTTTTGTAAGGTTACAGTCGCTTCACTCGTTCTTAGGTGAAAGGTATGCGTTTCTAATTGCCACATTTCAACAAGTGTAGTAATAAGGGAATAATCCCATGGAATGAATCTAACATTTATAACGCCCTAAAACCAAAAATATTAAAATAATTAAGAAGACGAGGATGGAACGGATGATTTCTAATGTGTTTCCAAAACTCATTATCATCACGCTGCACTTTCAAACATGTTTTTTCTCTTTTTAATATGCCTCTCCAAATAGCCTCGGACCGATACTTACTTTGCGTGGTATATATGTCATACTGTGATGGTCCTAGATGCACAAAGTGTTTATATTTCATATTTATACAGAAAGAAAATTAAAATTAGTTTTGATATGGGTTTCATACAAAGTGTTAATTTACATATGCATGCAACTAAAGGGCAAGATTTTTACACATGCATGACAATACTAACTTAACGTAGGTTTAGGTTTAACAAGTTAATATAATAACAACAATATTTGACAAATTAGTAAGCTACAAAAATGATTAATAATATTATACAACTTACTTGTTTGTTAGGTAAAAGTTGTTGTCATGTGACCAGGAGGTCACGGGTTCAAGCCTTGAAAACAGTCTCTGACAGAAATGTAAGGTAATTCTGCGTACGATACACCCTTGTGGTGGGGCCCTTCCCCAGACACCGCGCATAGCGGTAGCTTTAGTGCACTGGGCTGTCCTTTTTTGTTTGCTAGGTATTGAAAAAAATTATATAAAAAGGTGATTAAAGTATACCTTAAAGTGAATTTTTTTGATGAAATAGACTTTGAACAAAAACAAACACCCAATAATATAGATGAATAGAGTGAAATGGGTAATGTGAATAAATGAATGAAATGAATGGGTGGTATATAAAAGAAAATTGATAAGGTAAAAGACATATTTTACCTTGTAAAGTAAGGGACACATTTTACCTTGTAATGTAGTGCATTTGAAATAAATTCATCACAAATAGTCCCTCCATTCATAAATACTTGTTCACTTTTGACTTGACATATGCCATAAGAAATAATAAATAGATGGTTGATTTTATAATATCACCCTTTGGATATAATAAATTTTTACTTTGAAAAATACAATGAGTGGTGTATTATATTTAATACCAAGGGTAAATAGGTGAAAATAGATAAATTATCCATTGATTTTATAAACTGAACGGGTATTATTGGACATTCCCAAGTAGAAAAGTGGATAAATAAAGATGTACGGAGGAAGTACATTGATGTCATTAAATTTTGAACTCCCACCAACTTTTTCAGTCAAATAATAAGGTAAAAGACTTTATTTACTTTATAAGGTAAACTCACCATCTTACCTTATATTTTATCATGTGAATTAATGTGGACTAATACCGTTAACTTTTTAATGGATAAGGTAAACACTGTGTTTACCTTGTTCGTTTTGGAATTTTTCCATTTTGATGTGCCCTTTTGAAATTTTAACTGAAAAAACTTGCTCTTTGGGCTCCGGACTCTCATATTAAGTGTCAGTAATACTAGGACTCCTCTAGGATTTTTTGACATCTAAGTCTTAGTGACTTGTCAAAGAGAGGAGTAGGAGGATAATAGTAACCAAAACAGTGTATCCCCTTATGTGTTTTATTCAAATTTTGGTCCACATGTTATTAAATGAGAGTTCTTGGATATGTTTCAGCGTTGTATTGTATGATTTCCAAACTGTTTTTCTTTGAGAATAATCAAGTTTTTTCCTTTATTTTCTTACACTATTATGCTCATCTTTTAGGTTTTATGTGTGTTTAAAAGGATTCACTTCTTAGTTCTTCTGCGTAAATTTCATCCATGTTCACTTAACTTTGTTTCTATTACACAAGAGTCACTTTTCTTTTATTCATTACACAAAATTCACTGTTTTCTCCGGCCAACACAAAAAGTCACTATGGCTGAATTTTACAATAACCCACCAAAAAAATAATGTAACAGCCTTAATTAGTTCTTAATTTTAATATAAGAGAATATAATATATTATCATATCTTGACCCTCTTTATATGTGCCCAACCCGATTTTCCTTATGGATTATATAATGGAAGAATATCAATTTCTCAATAGATTAGGCTACTTAGTGAAGACTATTTTCATAAAAAAATTTAATTGATATTTTTATGAAATAAAATTATACATCTATATTCTTAAAATCCTCTAAAGTTGAGACACGTATTGGTAAATTATTTTTTTTCCTCTAAAATTATGACATGTAGTTGATAAAATTACTTTTCTCCCTCTAAAATTGTGACATGTAGTTGATAAAATTATTTTTTGCATATATTCTTTTCTTGCCACTTAGGCCTTTGCATTCAGTATATCATAATAATGTGATAAACTACTCTATTTATTGAGTTTGTCTTTGTATTTTTAATTGTTTGATTAATCGATTAAATTTCTTAAAAGTTTTTATTATAATATTTAGTTTTTGATAAATTATATATTGTTTAATTAATTCAATTGATAATTAGAAAAATTAAATATCCTATAATTTCTTTATCTATTAAAATACTTATATTTTATAACTTTTATTAACACAACTGTCAATAACATTATTTTGTATAAATTTTGACAATACTTATTCAATGAGACAATTAAAAAAATATATTTTAAAACTATCTTTAGCATGTTTATTTATCTTCAAAGAATTAAAATAATTTTTAAAAAAATCATGCATGCATTTCTATTTTATGTGTTTTGAAGAATTTATCTTGTTTATCACTCTTTTTCAATGTTCTTTTTTGATTGATAATGCAATATTATGAAATGTTTCATAAAAATATCAACCAATTATTTTTATGAAAATATTCATTAGGTAGTTTAATTTATTAAGAAATTGAGATTATTTTATTAAATAATCCATAAGAAAAATTGGGTTGTGCACATATAAAAAGAGTCAAGATATGAGTAATATATTATATATTCACTTAAATTAAAATTAAGAAATAATTAAAATTGTCACATCATTTTTTCGGTGGGATTATTGTAAAATCCGGTCATAGTGACTTTTGTGATGGTCGGAGCAAAGTTAAATGACCTTTATGTCATGAACAAAAGAAAAGTGACTTTTGCATAATAGATACAAAGTTAAGTGACCATGGATGAAATTTACTCGTGATGACATAAAGTGTGAATGTTAAGAATTCCTCTATAACCTTTGATTCATGTCATGACATGATCAATTGGAAAAAAGAGGAAACTAGGCTTTAAGAATATTTATAAGTGTTCTCTCTCTAAAACTAAATACTCTTTTATGATTCATCATATCACATTTATGTATCACATTTAAGAATGTTAAGAATTTGGAGGAGAACAAGTTTTGTCAAACCTGTTTTCTACTTTATAAGAAGTCTTTAAGTATCACATGTGATTTATGGAGGAGAAGTCTTCTACCTTTGTTTAGCTTTGACTTATCACTATAGAAAATTTTTAAGTTTGGTTGAAATCTAAGATTATTGTGGTGTTTTCATCAATCACACCCTTCTTTGTTTTCTTATTTCTTTGGTCAGTGTGGTTAGCCTCTCTTTTATTTTTAAGTGTTATCTCATTTGTTCTCTAGCTTACTGTATTGCCTGAGTTGATTTTTCAAGTATTGAAAATTTAAAAAAAATAAGAGCTTGTGTTCTTGACTGTGAATCTTAAGGAAGTGGCTTTAAAGGTGTTAACATGCTCAATTTTGCTATTATTCTCATCGTCTTCTTTGTTCTTTCCCTTTTGTAATATTCTTTCCTTCCTAGACTAATGGTACTGGATCTTTGTCTTTCATTTCCTCTTGACTTTTTCAGTCTTGTCTGAATAAGACCATCATGAATTTTGAATAGATCATTAATCTTTCAATTGAGTTACTGATTTTCTAGGAAATATATAGAAATTAATTGTATTTTCAACTATGGCATAATTGAAATGAGACTGTTCTTTTTTCTCCTGCTTGCTGATCTATTCCTTAGTATGATTTCATGTTGTCTTGTTTGAGTTTGCTACATGATACTTTTGATCTGATTAATCTTATATTATGGTGTTCGGGTACAAGAATCTGTATACATGCAACACCAACTTCAACTCTAGTTCAAGTCTAAGACAAGAACACTTTTGAAGTTACTTAACACCTTCAACACTAGATTATGAATAATCTATCTAAGAAGTGTATTTATTTTCAGAAATTAGATGAAATAGAATTTGTAAGGCCAAGTCCCCTGACTTCACGGAGTGTCTTTGAGGAATAATTTCTCTTACTGTACCAGAGGTTATGGAATCTTCCTCCCAAGATAAAATGGCTTTCAATCTGAATAATAGCGGTACCTCAAATTGTCAGATTCAACAAACTCACTCAACAGTTTGATTGATTACACAGAATATTTTGAAGACAAGAAGAGAGTTTGTAATTCAGAAAATTTGTGTCTAAACCTATGGATGAAAGCAGGTTTATATAGCCTTCATATGCCTCTTCTGAAAAGTGGCAATGGTTCACTTAAAAGCTGTAACCTTTCCAAAAAAATTATGTTTGTTCGTCCAAAGATTGCATCTTTTTCGAACAGGCAGACCATTTCATGAATCAGTGTGTCATTTCATTAAAAGATTTCATCCTTTAGAAGCATCAGTTCGAAACAGTGCATCTTTCTGAAGCATCAGTTCGAAAAAGTGCATCCTTTTGAAGCATCAGTTCGAAACACTACATGTATGCATAAAACTGGAGGATCAAAACACAGAAAAAAGTTACTGAATTTTTATTTTCCCTTCGGATTAAATTTCTATCAAATGAATTTTGTTCAAAAAGATAGATCTCATCGATCGATTATTTTCCAAATTCAAAGCCGAAGCCAAAACCGAAGCCAAGCCGAGCGAGCGAGCGACGATGGCATGAGGCATCTCTTATTTCTTGCCTCACTTACCAAGTGGAATAAGTGTTTCTTAATATAAACACTTGAGAGTCACATTCTCCAACCAATGTGGGAGAAATAGTAGACTTTCCATTTTAGAGTACACTTTCCATTTTAGTGTTTGCTTCTCTATTTTTCCTTCCACTTGGGTTCCTCCATTTTTCATTCACACTTTTCATATACTTTGAAACCAACAATCCTCCACATGAATGGGGAATGGCTGTTTTTCATAAAATTTTACGGACAAGTATGTGATCATCAAGCAAAGACTGATTGCATCTGGATAAGTAGGTTTTCCTTTGAACTTTCTATAGTGAACATGCATCGGATGCACTCGGTCAATTGGTAGATTTGATATTTTTTAACCGTTGAGCTTTAATGTAAACCTAGAAAACACATGTCACACAACTAGCCTTTTACCACTTATGGTTCTCACGATTTTATTCTTTTCAGCCATGAACACATCCGATTTTATGAGAGCTTAGAGATTAGGCCTTTACTAACATTCTCCTTGAAGCGGCTTCCACTTCTCCCTCACATAGGTGATTTCTAAATGTTTAATCTATAGATTAAACTATTTGGTCAAATTTGCCAAATTTAGATAATCATTAAAAGACTTTTCACCTTAAGTCTTATCCTTGTTTACTAACCATTGTCTACATCATGAGAATGAGTTGGGTATATTGACAATGTTGAAGCTGCCAGTCACAACTTTATTTGATCTTCTTGAACCTATATCTTGGGATCTCCAGTCTGCTAGGTATAGTTACCGCCATGCTGATTTATCCTAGGCCTTAAACCAATTCTCTTGGATGTCATTTCCACTTTTTCTCTAGATAGGCCTTTTGTAAGTGGATCCGACACATTATCCTTTGACTTTACATAGTCAACAGTGATAATTCCACTAGAGAGAAGTTCTTTAATGATATTATGTCTTTGTCGTATATGATGAGATTTACCATTGTACATCATGCTCTCTACCCTATCTATTGTCGTTTGGCTATCACAGTGTATACATATTGGTGCCACTAGCTTGGGCCAATAAGGAATATCTTCTAAGAAATTCTGGAGCCATTCTGCTTTTTTACCGGCTTTATCCATGCGATAAATTCAGATTCCATTGTAGAGCAAGCAATACAAGTCTGTTTGGATGATTTCCAAGAAACTACTCCTCCTCCGATAGTAAATACATATCCACTTGTGGATTTTACTTCTTTCGATCCGGTGATCCAATTTGCATCACTATATCCTTCGAGTACCGCGGGATATTTATTATAATGCAAATCATAGTCTTGAGTGTATTTAAGATACCCCAAAACTCTTTTCATTGCCATCCAATGAGTTTTGTTGGGATTACTCGTGTACCGACTCAATTTACTAATAGTGTATGCTATGTATGGTCATGTACAGTTCATTATATACATTAAACATCCCAATACTCTTGCATACTCCAATTGTGAGTCACTTTCACCTTCATTTTTTCAAAGTACAAAGCTCACGTCCAATGAAGTCTTGGCAATACCGAATTCCATATACTTAAATTTGTCAAGTACATTTTCGATATAATGAGACTGTGACAATGTCAACCCTTGTGGAGTTCTATGGATTCTTATTTCTAAGATCACATCCGCAACTCCAAGATCTTTCATATCGAACTTGCTCTCGAGCATTCGTTTCGTTGCATTTATGTCTGAAATATCTCTACTAATGATCAACATATCATCTACATATAAACACATAATGACTTGATGATTTGGAGTGTCTTTAATATAAACATATTTATCACATTTATTTATCTTGAATCCGTTTGCCAACATGATTTTGTCAAACTTTGCATGCCATTGCTTAGGTTCTTGTTTTAGTCCATAAAGTGACTTAACAAGTTTACACACCTTATGTTTTTTTCTGGAACCACAAAAACCTCAGGTTGTTCCATGTAATTTCTTCCTCTAATTCTCCATTTAGGAATGCAGTTTTCACATCCATTTGATGGATTTCAAGACCATATACTGCCGCAAAGGCAATTAACATTCGAATTGATGTTATCCTTGTTACCAGCAAGTATGTATCAAAGTAATCAAGGCCTTCTTTTTGTTTGAAGCCTTTTACTTCAAATCTTGCGTTTGATGGACGATTCCATTTTCTACACATATTTCGACGAAGGGAGATTTATATTCTCCACCCCTATCACTTCTTATCATTTTTATATTTTTCTCTAACTGATTTTCTACTTCAGTTTTGTATTGCCTAAACGCATCTATTACTTCATCCTTACTATTTAGCTAGTAGACATAACAATATCTAGTTCAATCGTCAATCAAAGTTATGAAATACTTTTTCCCACCACGTGATGATGTTGACTTCATTTCACAAATGTCAATGTGTATTAAGTCTGAGGATTGGAATTCCTTTCAACAGACTTATAAGGATACTTTGCATACTTTGATTCCACACACGTTTGACATTTTAATTTATTGCACTCAAAGTTTGGAAAAACCTCTAAGTTAATCAGTTTTCGTAATATTTTGTAATTAACATAGCCTAAATGGTCATGCCACAAATTATAAAACTCAAGCAAGTAAGAAGAATTTAAACTTTTATTGATTTCAACATTCATTACATTCATCTTATAAATCCCCTCGGTGAGATAGCCTTTTCCTACACACTTCTCCTTTGCTAATTATAATTTTTTCAGAAACGGTTACACATTTGAATCCATTCTTGTTTAGAAGTGAAACAGAAATCAAGTTCCTGCGTAATTCCAAAACGTACAAGACATTATTAAGTGTTAAGACCTTTCCTGAAGTCACTTTCAAGCCCACTTTTCATGTTCCTTCTACCTTAGCCGTAGCGGAGTTAGCTATGTAGATTATTTCTTCTACTTGAGCTGAAGTGAATGATGAAAACAACTCTTTGTTGGCACAAACATGGTGGGTGGCACCAGAATCCATCCACCACTCGCAAGGATTCCCCACCAAGTTGCATTTTGAAACCATAGCACACAGATCATCACATTCTTTGTTGGACTCAATCATATTTGCTTGGTCCTTTTTCTTGTCTTTCTTAGGGGAACGACAATCCATGGACTTATAGCCAATCTTTCCACAATTGAAGCACTTTTCCTTGAATTTCTTCTTGGGTTGATTGCTTCCTTGTTCAACTTTTTTCCTTTTCTTAGAATTTTTTTAGTCATATTCTACAATATATGCTCCATTAATTGTAGAATTCTCTTTTGACCTTCTCTCGGCAGCCTTATTATCCTCTTTAATACACAATCGGACAATAAGATCTTCAACAGTCATCTCCTTGTGTTTGTGCTTCAAGTAGTTTTTAAAGTATTTCCACATAGGTGGTAGTTTCTCAATGATCGCTGCTACTTGAAATGCATCATTCACAATCAAACCTACAAAACAGTTTATGTGAGTACTAAGAACATTTTCAATTTGTTCAACTAAAGTATTTTTTAAAGATATACCTTCCGCTTCTTAGTTCCACTGTAAACATTATAGATGTCATCTTGGAGACCACTCAAGATATAATTACTGCAAAGGAAGTTTGAGTGTTTCCAAGCCTCTACAATTATGAAATGCTCTTTGTCCGAGATTCCCTCGGGCACCTCAGGAGAATTCTCACTAGTAAACCATTGAAGACATAGTGTTGTCAGGTAGAAAAACATCTTCTGCTGCCATCGCTTAAAGTCAATGCCCGCAAATTTTCAAGGATTCTCTGCAGGTGCCATTGGTTGCGAAGCATTGTCTCGACTTTTTGAGGCAATACTAGTTGCCTCCACAGTCGTAGCCGCATCTTGCATTTTACTTTCGTTAGTCATTTTTTCTGTCACCACAAGACAATAAAATTTAGTATTTTTAGAATACTACTTATAACCTTAAGCAACTTTAAACTCTTCTTCTTGTTTCTAGTTAACGATGAATTTTTTATGAATTTCAATCATCAATCGAGTGATCTTTAACTTGTGATGAAGATTTTATGTCTTCGAATCACTAGTTAAGTTCAAACGGAGTAGAAAGTTTAAAGTTTTAATCTCAAAAGACAAGCAATACAGATTCTACAGTTTATTTCTTAAGACTATTATATTATGGTGTTCGGGTACAAGAATCTGTATACATGCAACACCAACTTCAACTCTAGTTCAAGTCTAAGACAAGAACACTTTTGAAGTTAACATTTTCAACACTAGATTATAAATAATCTATCTAACAAGTGTGTTTATTTTCAAAAAATAGATGAAATAGAATTTGTAAGGCCAAGTCCCCCAACTTTATGGAGTGTCCTTAAGGAATAATTCCCCTCACTGTATCCGAGGTTATGGAATCTTCCTCCAAGGATAAAATGGCCTTCAATCTAAACAATAGCAGTACCTCAAATTGTTGGATTCGACGAACTCACTCAATAGTTTGATTGATCACACAGAATGTTTTTAAGACAAGAATAGAGTTTGTAATTCAAAAAAATTGTTTCTAAACCTACAGATGAAAGGGGGTTTATATAGACTCCATATGCCTCTTCTGAAAAGTGGCAATGGTTCACTTAAAAGGTGTAACCTTTCCAAAAAAATTATGTCTGTTCGTCCAAAGATTGCATCTTTTCCGAACAGGTAGACTATTTCATGAATCACTGTGTCATTTCGTTAAAGAATTGTATTCTTCCAAAGCATCAGTTCGAAATAGTGCATCCTTCTGAAACATCAGTTCGAAACAGTGCATCCTTTTGAAGCATTAGTTCGAAACATTACATGCAAATTTACTGGGTTTTTATTTTCCTTTGGATTAAATTTCTGTCAAATAAATTTTTTCCAAAAAGATAGATCTCGTCGATCAATCATTTGTCAAATCCAAATCCAAATCCAAAGTCGAAGTCGAAGCCAAAGCCGAGCCAAACGAGCGACGACGATGGTGCGAGGCATCTCTTATTTCTTGCCTCACTTACCAAGTGGAATAAGTGTTTCTTAATATAAACACTTGAAATTCATATTCTCCCACCAATGTGGAAGAAATAGTAGACTTTCCATTTTAGAGTACACTTTCTATTTTAGTGTTTTTTTCTCTATTTTTCCTTCCACTTGGGTTCCTCCATTTTTCATTCACACTTTTCATATACTTTGAACCCAACAATTAATTCATGGGAAAAAGACATGGGCTGACCTTTTAAAAAAAAAAGGCCCATAATTGAAAAGATGGACAACCTTAGCCAGTCGGTCCAATTTAATTCCCCTTTTTAGCCATTTGGCCCAATTGGACACATGCAGTTTCTATACTCAATTGATAAACTTTTATACAACATTGATACCCTTTTATATTATATTGATACACTTTTTAGAAAAGAGAAAGGAAATTCTATGCAAGTACATGCAGTCTCTATACTCAATTGATACTCTTTTATATCATATTGATACACTTTTATACTACATTGATACAATTTGATACCGCATTGATACACTTTTATACTATATTGATACAATTTGATACCGCATAGATACACTTTTATACTAGGTTGATACACTTTTATACCACGCTGATACAGTATACATACCACATAACTACACCTTTTACAGAGAAAATTTGTGCAAGCATATATAGTAATTCGTTATTCGTGAATTTGTTAACTTGCACAAATTTTTATAAAATTTGTGCAAGCATATACAAAATTTATTAAACCTTGTACCCATACTGTCCGAACATTCCTTAATTTTTTTATTAAAAAGAGAGAGATAGCAAAAAAAAAATAAGACAAAGTACTGCTATAGTGTTAACTCATATGAAAAGAGATAGAACAATTATGGGTGGACTTGTATTTCATGTTTTTATTTTCGTGATCTCATCTGAAAAAATAAATGTATAAATAACATAAATACCAATCTTTTAAAAGTAATTACACTTTCTCCCACTTTTTTAATTACTTTACTCTCTCTCTCTATTAATATACATAATATAGCCGACATATACATAGCATTCGGTGTATATGTGGAATTTTTGTAATATATTTAGGGAGTTGGGATTTTTTGTAATATTGAAAGCATAAGTTGTGTATTTGTATAATTTTTAGAAAATAAATAGGTGGACAGATATGACTTTTCTAGAAAAAAAAATTTACAAGATTAAAAGAAAAAAGAACACAAAATAGTGAAAAACAAACAAAAAAATAGGAAGAAAGAAAATGTAACCTGTAAAATAACTGACATTAAAAATTAAACAATAAATAAGGAAAAGACCAAAAAAAAGGGATAGTAGCAACGACAGAAAATCCTAAATGGATATCTATTAGAATTGCCAAATCAATGGCTATATTAGTGAAAATATTTTAGGGGAGGTGACATTTATGTCCTTTCCCCTTAATTCATTATCTTGTCTAATGCAGGTAAATCTGTCTTGGGGCCAAAGTGATCTCTCCTTCTTTGCATCTTCTTAAATGGGTCAAAGAGGCCCATTCTTTTTCAATTATAGCAAAGCCAAGCCCCAAAAGGATCGATGTATAATTGATCTATCAGGAAATTACATGTCATAGACCCAAATATGGGTGACTTTAGATATTTGACCCTAATGAAAAATGTCTTTAAAAAATAACCATTCTTATTTTTAAATATAGTACAAATACCATTTTGCCCCTCTGCACCTCAAATATATTGTTTTAACTTTCCATACTTATTTATCTCTCAAATTTTATTTTTTAATATTTTATTTTTTATTTTCTCCTTTAATTTTATTATTCTATTTTTTATTATTTTCACTTTTTTTAACTTATTATTCTATTTTTATTATTTTTGCATTTTATTTTTTCTTTTAATTTTATTTTCATGTTTTAATTCATTTGTCTCAACCTTTATTTTTTTCTCTTTTTTATTTTTTTCTCAAGAATTATCTATTTCTTTTTTCTTTTAATTCATTTGTCTTTAACCTTTATTTTTATTTTATTTTTTGTTTTTAGCAGTTCTTTATTTTTTCCTTTTCTCAAACTTTATTTTTATTTTTTCCCCTCATTTTTATTTTCTCAATTTTTCAATTCTTCGCTTTTTTCTTAATCTTTATTTTTTTATTGTCTTTTTTTTCTCACTATCTTTTTTTATTTTTCTATTTTGTTTGATCGTTTTTTTCTTTTTTTAGTTCTTTTTTCTCCCTCATTTTTCTCAAACTTTATTTTTATTTTTCCTCTTATTTTTATTTTTTTCAATTTTTTGAATTTTTCGCTTTTATCTTGATCTTTATTTTTTTTCTTTCCTTTTTTCTTAATCTTTTTTTTTATTTCTCTATTTTGTTTGATCATTTTTTTCTTTTTTCTCAACTTTTATTATATTTTGCTAATAAATAAAAAATTGTATAATCCGCAAAGGTATCTTCTTTTTTGGACATCAAAGTAAATTTAAGGGCATGAATTATTGTTACGAAATCTTTGAAAATTCTTGAGAAAAGTTGTGTCTCTAAGGCGAAAGTTGTAGAATATCTCATAGATAAAGGCATAATGTTGTAGTGTCAACTCTTGTCCGTGGGGCATAGTTTATTATTTGAAAGTCCTTGAGCTAAGTCTTGTCTCTAAGACAAGAGTTGTGGAACATTCCATAAATAAAGACATAACGTGGTAGTGTCAACTCTTGCCCATGGGATATAATTTGTAGTTTGAAAGTCTTTGAGCTAAGTCTTGCCTCTAAGGCAAGAGTTGTAGAATATTTCATAAATGAAGACATAACGTGGTAGTGTCAACTCTTGCCCATGGAGCACAATTTGTAGTTTGAAAGTCCTCGAGCTAAGTCTTGCCTCTAAGGCAATAGTTGTAGAACATCTCATAAATAAAAACATAATATGATAGAGTCAACTCTTGCCCGTGGGGAATAATTTGTAGTTTGAAAGTCCTTGAGCTAATTAAGTTTTGCCTCTAAGACAAGAGTTGTAGAACATCTCATAAATGAAAACATAACATGGTAGTGTCAACTCTTGCCCGTGGAGCATAATTTGTAGTTTGAAAGTCCTTGAGCTAAGTCTTGCCTCTAAGGCAATAGCTGTAGAACATCTCATAAATGAAAACATAATATGGTAGAGTCAACTCTTGCCCATGGGGCATAATTTGTAGTTTGAAAGTCCTTGAGTTAATTAAGTCTTGCCTTTAAGGCAATAGTTGTACAACATCTCATAAATAAAAATATAACTTGGTAAAGTCAACTCTTGCCCATGGGACATAATTTGTAGTTTGAAATTTCTTGAACCAAGTCTTGCCTCTAAGGAAATAATTGTAGAACATCTCATAAATAAAAATATAACGTGTTAGAGTTAACTCTTGCCCGTGGGCATAATTTGTAGTTTGAAAGTCCTTGAGTCAAGTCTTGCCTCTAAGGTAAGAGTTGTAGAACATCTCATAAATGAAAACATAATGTGGTAGAGTCAACTCTTGCCCGTGGGGCATAATTTATTGTTTGAAAGTCCTTGAGCTAAGTCTTGCCTCTAAGGCAATAGTGTAGAACATCTCATAAATAAAAATATGACGTGGTAGAGTCAACTCTTGCCCGTGGAACATAATTTGTTGTTTGAAAGTCTTTGAGCTAAGTTTTTCCTCTAAGGAAATAGTTGCAGAACTTCTCATGATTGAAAACATAATATGGTAGAGTCAACTCTTGCCCGTGGAGCATAATTTGTTGTTTGAAATTCCTGAACTATGTTTTGCCTCTAAGACAATAGTTATAGAACATCTCATATATCAAAATATAATGTGGTAGTGTCGACTCTTGCACATGTAACATAACTTGTTGTTTGAAAGTCTTTGAGCTAAGTCTTGCCTCTATGGCAATAGTTGTAGAACATCTCATAAATTAAAACATAACGTGGTAGAGTTAACTCTTGCCCGTGGGATATAATTTATTGTTTGAAAGTCCCTGAGCTAAGTATTTCCTCTAAGGTAAGAGTTATAAAACGTATGATAAATCAAAATACGATGTGGTAGTGTCGACTCTTGCCCATGAAACATAACTTGTTGTTTGAAAGTCATAAGTTTTGCCTCTATAATGTAGTAGTATCAACTCTTACACATGAAACGTAGCTTATTGTTCGAAAGTCGTAAGTCTTGCCTTTATAATGTGATAGTGTCAACTCTTGCTCATTAGATGTAACTTGAATGGAAGAAATCGAAGAAAAGAACAAAAATAATAAAAATTACGAAAAAAGAAGAAAATGAAGAAAAATATTAAAAAAATAAAAATTAAAGAAAATGTAAAAGTTGAGAGAGAATATGAAAAAAATAAAGGTTGATAGAAATAAAAACATATTAAATAAAAATAAAGGTCGAGAAAAATTTAAAAAGAAAAGAATCAAAGAAAAAAAAAGTTTTTTTTTAATAAAAGTAGACATTGAAAGGTGTAAAGAAAAAAAAAGTAAGGGCTGAGAAAATCTAAAAAGAACAAAACAAAAGAGGAAAGAAAAAATAAAAATAATATAAAAGAAAAAAGAAGTTGAGAGGAAAAAGGAAAAAAAGTGAGGGTTGAGAAAATTAAAAATAAAAAGAGAAAATAAAAATAAAAAACATAGTAAAATTACAAAGCAAAAAAAATAAATGTTGAAAGATATAAATATAGAGTAGTTATCTATTATGAGGATCATTTATGTAATTTACTCCATTGATTAGGGCAATTTTGTCCAAAAGAATATTAGTTAATAAGTAAAGGCTATTTTAAGAAAACTTTTTTATTTGAGGCTGAACAATGTGGGTCTATTTTTGAGATTCGCCCATGATCTACACTAAGAGCCCGTTTGGATAGGCTGAAAAAAAGTTCTTTAAAAGTGCTGAACTTATTTTAAAAATAAACAGTTAAGTGTTTGGATAAAAGTGTTGAAACTGGAAAAAAGTTATTGATGTGTTTGGTAAATAATGTTTTTAAGCATTTTTCTTTCAAATTGACTGAAATATCCTTATAGCTGTTAATAATATATAGAGTTGATTATTATTAATTTTTATTGCTCAAATGATTTAAATTAATATATATATATTAAAAAAAATATTTTCATAAATAACTATTAATTTGTGCACTAAAAAAATATTTTTTTTAAAAGTATAAGTGTTGAATGTTTGTGTTTGAAAAAGATAGTTATATATTAAAAGTTTATTTGTTTCTTCATGGTAACGTTAAGATTTCGTATCATTAAGGTGCAATTTGTGACTACACTTCCATTTTCTTATTAAACTAGACTTGTTGCTTTTAACCTTCGAGGATAATATTACTCCCTCCATTTAAAAACGAATGACCTACTTTTCTTTTTAATCCGTTTCAAAATGAATGACCCCCTTCCTTTTTTAACAATACTTAAATTTCAAATTTATACTTGACATGCTTAAGACCACAATATTAAAGGGTCTTTTGGTACATTTGGCACAACTTTAATTTAGGACTACAAGAATTAAAAGTCTTCTTACTTTCTTAAACTCCGTGTCAAGTCAAATTAGGTCATTCTTTTTAAACGAAGGGAGTAATATATATGTCGAGCTTATCATTAAGCAAAATATATATGTTACTAATCATTATAATTACATTAATAGATAAACAGTTTCATACAAATGAGGTGCTAATATGGCTAAAGCCTAAAATATAGACGCCCAAATGAGACATGATACACAATTTCATCAACATCACGATGCTTAATTGACATAAATATTTTTTTTATCAAGTTATAGATCACAATAAATAAAAATTTACGACAACTAATATTCATAAAGATAAGTAGTTCTACTAAATAAATAAATGAAACTAAAAAGTAAATCAACATAATAAGAGAAGGGAGGGGGGAGGGGGGGGTGGGGGTATTTCAGCCTGAAAACATTAACTATATATTAAAATTTCACGAGTTGAATAATATAACGAAATAAAGATGATTCATGTTCATTTTTATTGAATTTAATTCTTTTCATATCAATTATTGGGCCCTAGAATGGATCCTGTCCAATTTTAAAATGATCAAATTGGGTGTAAATAAGCTAATTATACTATTTAGATTTGTTTCCTAAATTATTGCATTAGAGTTTTATGTCTATCCGAAACATGGTAGATAATTTAATCAATACCCAGTATTTTAGACTATATTGTCAAAAATAAAATAAAAAACATTACGTAAACACGAGTCCACTAGGAAGATTTGCAAATGTCACTCACCTATATTGTTTTTATTAAACATAAATAAATATGGTCAAATAATTTCATCATTGGTTTGGCAACGACGTGGGTTTTCTCAGAGAAATGAAAGTGTTTGTGTGAAGTGTGTTGTGAAGTGTGGTTGTAGTAGTGAAGGAGAATTAGGGCTAAAGGGTAAAATTGAAATAAGTAATAATTATAAGGGAAGCAAAGGTAATTTATTTGGTCAACTTAAATAGATTATAAGTTCCAAAAGAAAAAAGCTAAGATTTGGTGCTTCTTGTTTTTGGCTTAAAAACAGCCAAAAATAATTTTTTTAAGCACTTTCAAAAATTGCCAAACATATTTTTAAGTAAAAAGCAACTTATAATCTATTTTGACTAGATTATAATCTCTTCCAAACACCCACTAAGTATACACGAAACATACAGGAAATAGAGTAAGGTGTAGATGCTAAAAAATGCAAATGGGTTGAAGCCCATTAGTTGGAGTCTGCCAAGGAAGATTTTTTAGACTTAAAATCTTAAGAGGAAAGGATAGAAACGACACTTCAAATTAAATTATTTCCATAAAAATGACCATGAAATTTAAATTTCACTTTCTAGCCATTTCAATTTACTGGCTTGTTCTATACTGTTTCTACATACCTTCTATACAGTTTCTATACAAATCTTATACATATAAATATTCTATACAAAAATTATACAGTTTTGATGCACAATTTATACAATAACTGTACATTTTTTTCACACATTTTATATAATAATTATATAATTTTCATACACTTTCTATATATTTTTATATATATTTTATACATGCACATATTTGATAGAACTATATAATTTCTATACATATATCTTATCTAGATGCATATTCTATTTAACAATTCTATCATTTTTATATAATTTAATTATTATTTCAAAATAATAATAAAAACAGAATATTTGATCAGTTAAAAAATTTATAGCATAAAAAGATTGAAGTGTTTTTAAAAGGGCCGAATTGCCCAAGTTGAATACTGTATCAGTATTGTATATAGACTGTATCAGTATTGTATATGGACTGTATATGAACTACGTAGGCCAAACTGACTCAAATTAGGAAATGGCTATAAAGTGAAAGCAGTATATCCAACTGGCCACATTTTGGAAAGTTTTCAAACCTGGGCTATTTGTTTTAAAAAGTGGTATAGAGTGTCCTTTTCCCAAATCTTAATAGGTAACTTACATAAATCTCGAATTTTTAATGGGTTCTAATACTTTTTTCCATAACTTTATTTAGTTACATGATATTTTGGATTTTGATATTTGTGATATGTATCTTTAGCCTCGATACACATGTACTGTGATACATTTGTAATTGAGTGGTTAGTTAAATAAAGAAGTAACTAATTTTCAATTATTACAGGGGTATGATACATCCGGTTTCAGAGTGATACATCAGGTAAAATTACTCAATATCCATTAAAAATTCAATCTCAAAAAATAAATAGTTTACATGTGTCAGACATATGTTAAATATTTCAAACCTTTATGAAAAAAATAAAAAATATG